>NW_010397143.1:42433-65180 GCF_000710305.1 Buceros rhinoceros silvestris
CTTCTCCGTTTGCGTTTCTACGTAGAGCTTTCATTCGGGGTCAGCAGTAAACTACGCACAAATACACTCATCCCTAAGCCTGAATTTTGTCTAAGCAAAAAACTAAAGCCTGACAAAGCTGTTCAGCCTGCCATATATCCATCCACCTCCTACTGCAAATGTGACATTTCATACAAAGTCAGTGTTTTCTTACATTTACCACATGGTGGCATTGAAGATACAGAGAATTCCCGCTTCCAAGATCAGAAACCAATATAGTACAGCACCAGCCTTTCAGTCACCAGCTATTGACTTCTTAAATGGTAACCCAGACAGATTGGCATCCACCCCAACAACCTTCTCCCAGGAAAAGAGTGTCCACTACAGGAGTGTTTGGACCCCATGCTTACTTACATATATAATGTTTTTATTGTTTCTACTGACCACGGGCTGATACAGCGAGCTTGCATTGAAAGTTTGCAGGAAAGTTCTGGTCTGTGGGCTAATTTCACCTCCCAGAGAGGAGGAGAGAGTGTTTCTCCCTGCCTTGCTCTGTCAGTATGAGGTAAAAGAGGGCACAGGGAGCAACACATTTTCATGGTGAAATTTCCCTTTCCTGCCTCCAAATGCCAGTGACTGGCAGAATAAAGAACGGATCACAGTCTGCACAAAAACCTTATAGGAAATCACCCGCTGAAAGGTTAGGGAGCAGGTCTCAGATCCCTCCCAGCCTGGGAAGATTGGAACCCACATCCACCAGCTCCTCCAGTCAGAACTGGCACTGGAGGCAGCAAGAGAGGAAAGCAAATTTGGGAGCCTGCTGCACTCTCTGCTACACAGCAGCCCTGGATGCAGGGCTTTGCTTTCAGGAGCACTTCTTGGCTCTTCTCTTTTTTGGCCATGACTGACTGCTATGAAACGCATAAACAATGCAGACGGAGACCCTCCTGCCTGCAGAAAGCCACTTACTGTAGAATATACTTTGCAGTATGCAGAGAGGTCCAAAACAGCACCAGGACAGACTGTCACTTCCAGAAAAACCTGTGCTCAGCAGAACCGGGGCTTTATGTTTTGCGTTCCACTTCTTTTCATTTATTCCTGTCACCTGTATGTAGGCAGCAACAGTCACTTCTTAGCTAGGGCTTGGTGCCACTTATGGTCCACCCATCCTTTCTGCTCACATGGTACAAGCAGGTAACCCAAAAGCCAGCCTCAAAATATGACCTGAGTCTTTGTCTCATGCTCAGTGCACGCTCAATTTTCTACTCTGCACTCAGACGCAGAGCTTGGAGCGTGTCTGTCACCATCCGGCAGCACTACAAGCCTTTGCAAATAAGACCAGAGTTATATTCTGTTCTCAGTCAGATTTTACCCAGTGCCTTAATATTTCCACTTGTTTTGCAGGGCTGACAGTTCCACCTGCCACCCATTTCCTCAGTAACACATCATCTTATTTGTCCTCCTCATACAGAGGAAACACTAATCTGTCTCTTTGACAAACTTCGTCTCTCCATCCATTCCTGCACAGTCATTTTACCGTCTCCTGCTTCAAATTAGCCAGAGCACCACCTGCCTCCAAGCACCATTTCTAACTCATCAGACTCATTTCCCTTTCAGACCTTGGTCCAGACAACGTGGCTATCTTGTCAAAACTCAGAGCATGAATCATTTCTTGATGACTAGATTGTATCTCTGTGGAGGCTGAGAGGATGATGCTTCCCACATGCTCAAGCTATAAGGACAGATCATCTGGGCTGTTTCCTCCCTCCTTCTCCCTGTGTTGTGTGGCTTTCCAAAGGCAGCTGTGTGAAGTCATAGCCAAAAATAGCGCTCAACGTTACAATGCTATAAAACATATGCTAATGAAATAACAATTGGAAAACGTTCTCCTGCAGCAGGACCCTCTGTCAGCCTGAAGGGAGAGCTGGCAGAGACCCCACATCTGGGATATCTGGTTTTCTGCACCCCTGGAACAGTCCTAAGAGGAAAAAAAACAGTGGAATTTCTTCACCAGGCTGGACCGAGGTGCTTTAGCAGGCTGACACGGCAGCGAGCGTATGTGGGATCAGCACAGCAGCAACGTATAAAAAGCAAGTTTTGCTGTGCTTTCTAGGCTTGAGCACTGCAAGGCTCATGGCAGCAATAGAGCAGCGAGGGAGCAACAGCAGTCGGCGTATCTCAGCCCCAGCAAGCCATGGCTCTGTGACCTGTGAGTCAACATGGCCACGTCTGGCGCTTGGCATTCCCATGCCAAACCAGTGGCCAGGCAGAGTAACTGAGAAGCCTTGTACTAAGTTACAGGCAACAAAATGTGAGCACAAGCTAGGGAGACAAATTACTGATCAACTACAGCCCAAGCCCCTGAGAACTCATGTCCCTTCCCAAACACCGCTGTCACTAGCTGCAGCGTCACTGGATGTGGCTCACACCCACACAAATGTCCAATCTCTCTTTGACACTATCTATTTACTTAACCTCAACCACCACTGAATGAGAAATGATCCTGATGCACCATATCTCGTAACGGTCCATTGGGAGGTTGTATAGCCTTCTCCTGGAGAGCAGATATGAAAAAGGAGTCGTTGTCTGACATGGTCTGGAGGCTCCTGCCAGCCCACAGACACAGGCGTGTAGAGGAGCCCAAATCAACTTTTATCCACGACAACTGTGCTTGTGCTTTAACACGTCCATGCAAGCTCCCATGTGCCCTGAAGGGAGATGAGACCTCTGCTGCATGATGCATGGCTCCCTCTCATCAGGCCCTTCTTTCGGGTTATATAAGCTCTGCGCTGCTAACACAAATTGGGAACACTCCTCCTGAACATGGATTTTCTAGGGACTCCAAAGGAACAAGCGAAATAAAATTAAATTCACACTCCTGTAGCTGTCACCATCAGGCAGAGCACTCGTGGCTTTTAGTTTGTAATTTTAATGGTACAGTAAGTTCCAGCTCCTCTAAACATGCACGTCTGGAAAAATTGAAACTGGTTATATTTAGCAAATTTCTTTCCAAAAATCTCAAATCAAGATTCCTCAAGGGCTTGCTGCCACCACGTGGCTGTTTTAGGAGGCTGTTTTGCAGCCATTAAACCCGTGTTGACTGTGGCATAAACACACTTAATATCTGATTTAAAATTCTGGGTTAAAATAACATCCCATAATCAGGCCAGGCCTTCCCAACCCGACACCCACATAAAACCTCTCTGCCTCTATAATGCAATTACTCTCTGGATGCCATCATCTTGGCATCCACTTTGCCTCTATTAATTCATCTGCTGGGAGCTGGGTGGCACCTCCAGAGCCGTGTATAAATCTCCTCCCAACGACTTTGCTTCTTCGTGGCCTGTATCACTGATGTTCCCACAAACAACCCTGAGGTTTTCTTCCTGTCTTTCCCTGAATACGGAGAATCCACTCTTTCTTGGGAGCGGATAAGTCCAAACACCGCCCTCTTATAATGTAAATCCTTCTTTGGATCAGTATTTCTATGATACTGGAAAGACATAAGTCAGTTGACAAGTACCCTGACTTTACCCAGACACGGTGGCTGTGGAGCTGGAGGTGGTAACCGGGAATTTACTCTTCCTATTGAAGTGGGTTTGGGACAATGAACATTCAGTTAAACAAAACAAAACATTTTGTTTGTGGTTTAGGATGTTTCTTTAAACTTCTTTTTAACAACACAGAGCTAAATTCGGCCTCATACTTCCTTTCAGAATAAATAATTAAGGTTTTTTCTTTAGAAAAAGTTGGAGCAGACTCTTTACATAATCCATTGGTATTTTTCAGAAACTATTGTCAATTCAGAAGCAGTCTGGGTCATCTTAGCACTGCACAGTCAGTGGACAAAAGGCTTTGGAAAGAAGATTCACCAGTCTCAACTCATAATTAAACCCTCTCATTTGTTGACCCAACCAAATCAAGACAAAAGAAAGGCTGAATTAACACGCCATCTATTCTGGGCACACACCGATACAGTCCAGCATCTGTTTCTCCTGCAGGACAGACAGCAACTTGCATTGCTCTAATGTGGTTTTTCCCTGCCTCAAATAAATGGTCTTGAGTCTGAGCAACAGCACCTAGATAACTTGCTTTTCCCTTTTCATTGAGTTATTAACTATTTCAGAATCTGCAAAGCAAGACTGCACCAGCTGAGTTTTCACACAGTTATAACCAAAAGTGAACGTACTGCGGAGATTTGAGGCTTGCCCAGAATGCAGAAACTATAAACTAAAGACCTGGGCTCAGACAAGCTTGACAGCAATATATATTATCATTTCCCATGCTCCCGCTTTATGTTTCTTTCCCTTTTTTAATTCTGGCTCCCCAAAAAGAGTCTTCACAACAGGTGTATCCCCTCTATAAGCATCTGTTTCTTTGCACTGAAGTGTTCTAACGGGCTTCATTGAAAAGCAATCAGACACAGCTACACATACTCTCGCTATCAGAAAGAGCCAGTCTGTCCTTTCATATGGCTTGAAAAACTTCTGCTAGCTCTCAACATCTCGAGTCTGAAAACAGACCTAAATCCTTCCTTGAAGCTCAGCTGCCAACACCAGCTCACGACGTAAGTCAGCTGTGCTTTGAGCTGTTTGAAAATTCAGCCTCTTCAGAACTAGCCCAGAGAGAAGACACCTCTCCTTCCCTAGCCCAGGGCCAGTGAAGACACCTGATGACCCCCAGTGACTTACCCAGCTACTGCAGGGTAGACTTGGTCTGCCTTGTGCTGTCAAGACGACTGCCTTCTGTTGACCAGCACACTGCTGCATACCGTGGCACCAAACAGCCTGGACACCTTATTTGTTGTATATGATCCTCTCGATACTACCTGCTGGGGAATAGAAAGTGCATAATATTAACAAAAAAACCCCTAGAGATGGTGTCATCAGCAAGTATTAGCTAGTGGTGACAGTCAAATAATTCTTCCCAGGATGGTATTACATTGCCAGAGGGGTGAGGCTGGTACTTGCAGCTTCAAGATGAATTTTTATTATAACACCAGTGATGGCCACTGCTTAAGGTTACCCTCTACATCAGCATCACAACAGACAATACACACAAACAAAATGTGTTAGCTCTTTTGGGTAAAGATGCTGACAAAACATCACGCACAGTCCACGAGAGGTGATTTCCCCTTCAGCAGCTCCCCAGAGGCTGTAAGTGTGTATGAGCATGGAAGGACAGTGTTGAGCAGTTCATCAAGAGCCATTGTGATGCCTCCACCTGCAATCATCCCCCACCCTTAACACATAACACACCTGCTGTTTTCCCCCTGGCAGGAGGACTACAACCAGCTGAGACCCCTGTCCTACCCCAACACAGATGTGTTCTTGATCTGCTTCTCGGTGGTGAACCCCGCCTCATACCACAATGTCCAGGAGGAGTGGGTGCCCGAGCTGAAAGTCTGCATGCCCAACGTGCCTTATGTCCTCATAGGAACACAGGTAATGCCTCTCTGGGTCGCCGCAGGGGGCTCCAGGGTGAATGGGCTCCTACTCCACCCCAGGGCTGGCTGGAGGCCGAGCTCTGTGGAGAGGTTTCCTCTTTAACTTCTTATGCAAAGTGCAGCCAGACTTTCCCATTAGAGGAAAACTCATGGAATGGGAAGGGAAACCAACATGCAGATGTCCCATCATGCTAGTCACAACTGGAAAAATTCATCCTATCTTTTTTTGTAAATATGTATAAATGTGGCAACAAGGCATAAATAACTATATGGAGAAAAGATTTCTGACAAGCCTTTAGTGAGGGTGGGAAAAAACTATCAAACTCTGTTGTTAGAATTAGAAGCTAAAATTCAAACTAAATTTTAAGAATGGGAATAATTAACCAAATGACTGACTTAGAGATGTGGAAATGAAACAGCCTCCCCCATGCTTTACATCAACATCATAATTAGGGACTCACCGTGTAATAGTGGATGTTAGACTAAATGATCAAACCACTTTATTCTGGCTTTAAAAGCTATGAATCCATCAATCAAATACAAATGCTGTTTAAACATGGGTTTGCTTCCAAGACAGAGTGTGGCTAGGGACTGTGAGTAGTAGGGATATGACTCTGGAAAATGTCCAAACACTGGACAGTAACCTAAGCCACGTTAGAGAAACAGATCAAATTCTGCTCAAAAATCTTCATGCCATAGGAAATCATTCAAACTTTGTTTTTCGCACTGGAATAATCTAAACTACCCATTTTAAAATAAAAGCATTACCCTTTGGATCACACGCTGTGAAAACTGATGGGTGTGAAATGCCAGAATGCTTCACTTTGATGTTTTCCATGGAAATACAGGATCTTGTTTCAAGTCAGTCAGAATGAGCTGCATCTGTCTGGCCTGTCAGGGTGGTTTTTCGGGTGATGCAATGCAGGGTCACAGCAGCCTCCCCTTTCAGTGTGACTCAGGCTTCCACCAACGCTTTCTAAGGCACATTGTGAGCGCCATTGAGAACCACATCTGTACTGAACTGCAGCTGTCTGAGCCCTGGCCCCATAACCTACGAATGAGAATTAAGTCATGTTAAACAGAAAACTGTTCAATAAATAAATAAATGCATGGAAAATACACATGCAATTCATTTCTGAAGTATCATCTGAGGCCAGGAGGACAGATACCCTTGTGCAAGGGCACGGCTGTGGGTTCGTAAAGCTGTGAATATCTGCCTCAAGAATTACAGCAAGGGGGTACTGAACACAGGGTTTGTATGTTTTCTATTAGATTGACCTCCGGGATGATCCCAAAACTTTGGCTCGGCTGCTTTACATGAAGGAGAAACCACTCACCTATGAGCACGGAGTGAAGCTAGCAAAGGAGGTAACAGCTTTTTCTGAGGTCCCGTGAAATCGATTGATCACAGCTTTCCACTGGGTTTGTTTCACTCAAAGTGAACTCCTCTGGGGAGCGTTGGTTATTCCCAGCCAGAGGTTAAAGCCTCTGGTCAAACAGGCTGGCCCCAGACATGGATTTTTTTCTCCTAAGCTCTAATGTTCTGCTGAGATACCCAACGGAGCTCTAAGCAAAGCAGCAAGTTACACAGGGCGGTGGGTGGCAAATGGGCAGCAAAACAGATTTTACTCCTTACTTTACCTGTCAAGTGATTCTTGTTCAGGCTTCTGCCAGCAGGTGCCTGTGCAAACCCCTCTCTGCAGTCACCTCTTTCCACAGTTCCAAGCAAGAAAAAAGGAACTCACATGGTTTCTGTGCACCAGAAGGTAGCAGGATAGAAGCCCTCCCCCTCCCCAAACTCTGAAATGTGGACACCTGGATCCAGCCAATTCCACCTTATGTGCTGCAGGTGCTGCTAGAGGCCCCAGTCCTCAAACACTAGCAAGAACATCCCTTAGCAGAATAAGCAACAAGGTTGCTAAATAAGCTGAGGCTGGTTTTCTAGGCCCCTGTGTGTTATACCAGCACACCTAGCAGACTCTCATCTCAAGATGATGCTTCCCAGTTCCCAGGAACCAGCTGGAAGCCCTCCTCCAGGCAGCAGCTCCCTGGCATCACAGGATACAGGACACAGGGGTGACAGGTCAGGGAAAAAGAGCCAAGTATATGAAAGGGCTCAGCTAATGACCCAGAATCTCCTTGAAATCCCCTCAGCTGCATAGACAGGAGACCAAGCTCCTGGTCTAGCAGTGGAACATGGGTGCAGCTCCCCCCTCTCTCTCTGGAGGGTCAAGAAGGGAATTTCTACTCCCCATTAACCACCTGTGGTAAGATACTGGTGTTGATGCTCATTCATGCTCCTTTGCATAGGATGACCACCTGAGCTTCTCCCTTAATCCCACAGGCAGCCAGATACAAAGCAGAGCAAAGACCAGCCCCCTTTCTAAAGGTCTGGGCTTCCCTCTGTGGCGGGACGTGTATGCTTGTATGGTAATTCTGGAACAGGGTCACTCAGTCTCTCCCAGCAGTGGGTACTCGGGTTTTCTCTCTTCTCTTTCAGATCGGAGCACAGTGCTATCTGGAGTGCTCAGCCCTCACACAAAAAGGCCTTAAGACTGTCTTCGATGAAGCAATCCTGACCATTTTCCACCCCAAGAAGAAGAAGCAGCGTTGTGCAAAGTGTCACAACTGCTGCACCCTTGTGTGAAGTCACTTGGAAAGAAAAATAAGATGAGTTCAATGAAACCAAGCAGGTTAGAGAGGCAATGAAGGTCACATGCAACTGAAATGGGGAACATGACCAGAAAGGGATCCTTCATACCCAGACACAGGGGTCCTCTGTTCTGTGAAACCTCCAAGCTGTATCACAGTAGGCCAACTCATGTCTATGTGCTTTCCTAACCCTCCCGATTGTATGCAGCCTGTTCCCGCTAAGGCAGACTGCACCAAGCCAACAGAAACCAGGACACCTGCTCCTGCTTGACTCCTTACCTTAGGAATAAGGTGAAGGCGCCGTGTGGAAAAACAAAGAAATAACGGTGGTAAAAGAAACAAGAGAAACTCCATTTGTGGCCTTAAGCAAGGAAATTAGGAACCTGCAGTACTTAGGAACTGGATCTGAAATGACTGAAAGCACATGGAGATCTGTAGAAATCTAATATGTAAGATATACACTATAGGTAGGATGTACTTTAAATTACTTTTCTTTTATAAGACTTGCTAGTTCAGGATATACTTTACTTTGTTCAAACCACATGGAAGCAAAGGTGGAGTGATTCCAGTTTGTTTTCACTTCACGGTGAAACTTCACAGCGTCAGGATGTTGCTGCACCCAAGCTATCAAAATGGATCAACATTTACCTCCAGACTTAAAGAATGTTCTTACAACAAAAAAAAAAATGCAAATAACTGTATTTTTACAGCAGAATGTTCAGGCTGAGCCATGTTTCCATAAGCCGGGAATGGAAGAACAGAGTTGTAGCATTAATGTACTGAAACAAACTCTGCCACCAAAGAATATTGCCCTAGATGTGAAATAGCAGCATGAAACAATCTCCCTTCCAAACTGAGAGCATGAACAAGACACATTGCCATGGCAACTGAAAATTTACCTTATAGATCAGCTGGATTTCTACATCTCACCCAGCAGACAAAAATAGCAAAAAACCAAAAAGCCAAAGGTCATATACAATTCAAGTGCTTTAAGGTGATCCGATTGCCTTAAGATTTTATTCTTTTTAAATGGAGTATATCATGTAAAAAGACTCATCCGAGTGGAGTTGTAAGCCTGTTGATTTATTGTAGTCTCCCTCCTTCCTCTCATTACTTCTTTCTCTGCTCCTGCTTTTCCATCTTCACTACTGTGAGTGCCGTTGAAGTTGCAGCGTGGCTGCAGTCCTCAGGGTGAACTTTCACACACGTCGCACGGGACGGGCTGCAGCCACCGGCAGGAGGTCCAGACCTTACGGGAAGGGGAGCTGCCTATTAGCTCCTTTTGTTGTTGAAGAAAGCGTGCCTTTTCGCTAAAGCCTCTCCAGGGAGCCTGTACTTTTGCACATCACAGCAACACAGACACTCAGAGGTGAACTCAAAGGGCGTCTTGTTTCTTGCATCCGCCTTCGGGTACTCTGTCAATGCCATGAGATTCCTCATTATGGGTTTAATTCCTCAAGCAGAAAATCACAGTGCCAGCAATTATAGATTTCAGGACCTCTGATGTAACTGCAGTGTCTGTAGACACTCTCTCCAGAAGTGCTTGGAGTAAGCAAGAAACGGCAGTGCACCGGCCCAGCCCAGGGACACGTTCCCTGCACACACACCTCGCCCCACCCCAGGGGACCACCAGCCCACTCCTCTCCAGAAGGACACCACCACGGCTGAGCACACACTGGCAAACAGTGATTAGTAGTGAATGGTAGGCTCAGTGTGAGTAGGAGCAATTAGTGATTTCATCAGGACCACAAGAACTGCACCCTTGGCCCAGAGAAGGAAACAAGCATGACACAGTGCCCAACCCTGCAGTCATCGAGGTCTGTGGATCCAAGCTCCTCCTCTAGCACAAATCCAGTGTACCATGGACACCTACAGAAACCAGCTCTGACGCCCCAAAACATTTCTGGGTAGAAATCAGCAGTTCCCTTGATACAAGCAATCTAATTCGAGGCAAACACCCTGTTGCTGTTACCCAGCCAGCTTTCACCCACCATCTCTTCCCTGCTGCACGCAAGCATGGGTGAAAACAAAGCTGTGCTACATCAAAGACAGACAAAAGAACAATTTCCTCACTGCTGGCATTCTTTGTGCATATTTTATATTTGGGTTGATTGTGTCCCAGCCATTTGCTTCAAATGGACTGGCTGATATAGCACAGCTCGGAGCAAGGACAGTGGTGAAGCCCGGTGCAGGAGTCCATGTCCCCCCACAGAGGCTGTGTTGCTGTCCCCAGCTGGAGCAGGAAGTGTTCACACCTCGGGGACACTGGCAGTCAGCTGAACTGTAACATGCAAAGAGGTATGAGGGGACCACGAGGAAAACTAGGAGTGCATTAAATAAATAAATATTTAGGTAATGTTTGTTGGCTCACAACACAATTAGATGTCCACTGAAACCAAGAAAAAAACCCTTTTGACAGATTTCAGAGAAAATTAGAGATTCTCTGTGCTGCCACTTCAGTGGAAATAAAATAGGATGATTGCTTTGTTTTAGCTCATGTAGGTTGCTGTAGAGCACTAGCCTAAATACGAGTCTCTGGTTAAAGCAAGTGAGGACTGCTTTAGCTGAAGCACAGAGCAAACACTCAGGTTGGAGCTGCCAGATATTCTTAGCGCTTCACAAAATACAGAGGAAATAGAAACCCAGACTGACAGCTGATCTGATCATAAAATAATGAGCACACTGGAAAAGTGCAATACAGCATTCCCAGCATGCATCGGAGAAAGCCACAAATAACCAAATGACATTTTTGTGTGCCACCGAGTATCAGGGGTGTCTGTTAATACTAATGGGGTGGCAGAGGATAGGCAGGTAACATCAAAAATCAAATCGGAAGTTGTAGCATTACCATAACTGCAGTGGTTTGAGGAAAACTAACTAATAAGCATATGGTGATGTAGAGGCTAAAATGCTACTGTCCTGGTGTATGAAACTGCAGCGCCCTGCACAAGTCATTGCATAGCAGCAAAGAGAAAAGTATTAACATGCACACTGAAACAGTCAAGAGTAACCAGGGTTTTATTTTCACTCTCAAAACCAAGCCCATCAAGTTCGTGAGGCAGTCAAATTTCAAGTCTTTCGAGCTGACTGTGATGAAAATTTGACATCTGGGAGCTGCAAGGGAGGGAGGGTGGTCACAATCCACTGAGAAATGGCCTCTGCACTCCATTTGTTTTTCATTTTGCTTCCAACAAAAATAGATGTTTTAAAAACAGCCATGGTTAATGCAGGTCCCATAAACTTTATTCCTGCGTTAGGCTACGCACACACTTACCCATGAAATGTGGCGCTCACTCGAGGATCTGCCCCATTACACTGTTGTGTGGGGAGGCAGGAATAGCAGAGGGCAACAAGCTTTAGAAAGGGATTGTGGGCAGATGTAAGAAGATTCATTGACTACCTGGCAAGTCATACCTAATACCTCTTCTAAAAGCCAACAGATGGTGTGTGAACAGGCAGCAAAGCTTATTTTCAGAAATATCAAAACACCAGACACAGTGCAAGCACAGGCGTAAGGCAACAGATATAAACTTCAAGTTTTCAAGCACCATTAGTAACAAGAAAAGAAAATCGATAAAGGATTGTCAGGTGAAGGAGATGGGTTTTCTCACTGTAAAATGAGCTAGAAATCAGACCCTGATCTCACCTCCAAAGGAACACAGTTAGGAGAGTCGAAAAGGCTATAAACCATCCCAGCAACCTATTTGACAATGTCCTCTTAATGCAACTGATGTCAAAACCTTTCCTGACAGAGCTAGCTTTGCTAGTGCTCTGCTAACATTCCAAAAGCACTCACAGCTTAGAAGAAATCTGCTAGAACCTGTAAAACCCATCTCCTTTGGCATCTTCTGAAACCTCAATGTTCTGTTAACCCGAAGTTGTAGTTTCAGAGTTCCCAAATGTTTTTCATTCAAACTCCTGCAAGGACATGCTAGAGATATCAAATATTAGAGAGAGAGCTCAAGACATTAGAAAGTTATCACATTAAAACAACCTACAGATGCCTGCTCTCCTCAGAATGCTGCTAAAACCCCAGGACGATGGAACTGGGGCAATCACCGCTTCCAGCATGACCTGAAGGAGGCCCCACAAAGAATTTCAGTTTGTCCTGTGCCTCCCAGAGCTCAGAAAAGTTGGCGGAGGAGGGGAAAGGGGGGCAGTGGGCAGAATGCAGAAACAAAGCTCTGACCCCATGTGGATCCATCCAGGAGCCTTTGATCAACTGGGTATAAATCCCAAGTACTTGTATCCTCCAGGAATGACAGGTAGCAGTTCTCAAGATGAGCTCCCCCTGGTCATCCTATGTGCCAGATGCCTCCAGACCTGTCTCTGCCCTGTAAATATCTACCATTACAGTAGTATGTAGCTTATGAAGAACAACCAACTATAAGCTCTGGCTTCACATTGCCTTGAATTAGGCATAATGTGAATCTTTCCCTCAACTTCCACACAGGCTGGTCCTGACGCAATTCTTCTTCTTGCTGGTGGGAACTGCAGAATTCACTCCAAATCCAGCATAACGATCAAAACAAGCATTTCAGCAGCTGTCATTGATATTTCTTACCTTTTTCCCCTTTCAAAGCACTGCTTCAACCCAAAATAGGCACAGGATTAAATATAGTGCTGCATCTTAATATGCAAAAAGTCATTCCAACTACTTTTATTAAGGGGCCAGATTTTGGCAGTCTTCCTCATGCTGAAGAACATGTGACTTCACAAGGAGTTGTCTCCAACTTCCTCATGTCTCCTTCCCAAGGACACCGCTCATGTAAATGAGGGAGACTGAACAGGGTCACTGGTGACCTGCTGTTGTAGTTAATGTATAACATAGTCTCTTGGAGCTGCTCTAGTGGTGGTGGCCTGTGTCCCCCAAAAAGCAGCGATTCCCCATTCCCTGTGCACTGTACAAATCACATGGTGTTCTGTCATGCTCAGGACCACAACCTGCCTTGTATCTGCCCTCTCTAAGGAAGCATTGTAGAGAAGACCCAAGAAAAAGCTGGGAAAGCAGACACACCTTGGGCACGCTGTTACACAAACCAAGCTGGACTCCCCCAGAAACAATCACTGCAATGCGACTCTAGGCAAGTGGCTAAAAACCCACCCCCCGGGTGGGAGAATCACTGTAGCAAACAGAGAGTAACAGGGAACAAATATTTCATCACCAGTGACTCTCTGTTGAGAAGGATGCATGGGCTTCACTTCCCACCCACAGCAAGCTATCAAGATCACATCCAAGATATTGTCTCAAGACTCCAGAGACCAAATCTAAGAATCCTTCACAGGAGCTTAGAAAAGGTTGCAGAGATTCTTGCAGACAATTTCTATTGCTGCCTCCCCTCATCACACCCTACCTCATACACAGCAAGTGATTCAGTGGCCCATTACACCAGTTACACGTGTCTAGCAGATGGATTTTCACCATACAAACTGCCACGTCCTTACAAAAAGGTCTCTCTGATTCAGACACAAAAGATGCCCATTTGCTTACGTAGCTTGCTTACAGTCTGTGATGTTTTCTGTAGCATTTTTTCCCAAGTGGCACAGCAAATGCCTCTTGATTCACCATAGTGAAACTTCATCTGGATTAAAAATAAATTACTATGGAGTCGATCTGCCTCAAACCAAGCTTGTTTAAAAGCACATTTGTCTTCTCCAGCAAAGCAATCAACATATGCTCATGGTGATCCAGGGACCACTTGTTCAATAAACAGGTAGAATGCAGGAACCTGGCTGCACACACCTTTCTCCCTGTATTTTCCTTTTCCCTGAAAAGGATTTCCAATGTGTTTTATCCTACCTAAAAAAACAAATCTGGAAATAACAGAACATTTTCTTGGTTCACAACTCCATAGGGCTAGAAGAGCATCTGCTGTGACAGCAGGTGAACATGGAGCGACCAACGTCAGATAACTTCCAGGCACACTTGAGCTCTGCGTAAAAATTAAGACAAATCTTTACTATACATGTTTATTTTCCTCTTAGTGAATAAAGACCCTCTGAAAGCGGGAAAAAGCCTCCCACTGATTTTGGTAGTGGCTTGTGATCTCAGCTGTCAAAAACGAAACACAAATAGAAATATTTTTGCATTGGAAAGTTGGGAGAAAAACACCAATTAGATGTAATGAGTGCAGTAGAACAGCATCTACACTTCTGCTTCAGGGGAGAGCTGCAAAATCAGGGCCCAGAGCTACAATTAGTCAGCTTGATCCTAAGACTTAAATTTCATTTTAAGGTGTTAAGGGGATGCCCATAACTAGGGTGAAAAAAATATATAAAATTCTCTTTTCTTTGTTTCAGTTAAAGCTTTCAGAAACATGTGAACAAGAATCTATTTTTTCTGGGCAATTCCAGGAACCCCACCAGAACTGCAGAAAGAGTCAGAACCTCACTGTAAGAGGAAAATAAGCTCACAAACCCATATTAACTGCTGTCAATATGTTTAACTTTGGAAATCCCTTTAACTTTGCAAATACGTTAACAAAAAGCACGATCCCCTCCCCCTTTCCAGAATGTGCAGACCGTGATGCAGTGTTTGGCTGCTTCTTCTAACTATAACTTTGGGGTGGGATTTTCAAAGGTGCTGCGTGATGGCTCCATTTCAATTCTCCTGAAGACAATGGAAAATTCAATGGAGTCCACATATGACTAACGTGGGAAGCATTTGAGAGTCTCTATGTTTCCTCTTTTTCTACCCTTTATTGTGGCTGACCAAGCTTTAAGCACACACATACACTGAGCCAGATCCCAGAATCTTTTGTACCTTTTGGCTGCTGGCTGTGGACTCCCGAAAGAAGTTAGGCATCTGGAGACTTAGCTGATCTGATCAGTTTGGACACCAGATCTGTAACTCCTCGTTTCAACCACCGAGGCTGAAGATGAAAATGATTACCTTAACAGTGTAATATTCAAGGTATCTTTGCTGAGTTTGATGCTGCACTCATTGCTGTCACTTAATTTCATCTCATCCCATTCAGGATGCCAGATTTAATTTTGCCTTTGGTTTTGCCAAAGATCGGTTTGCGCTCTCACTTGATATCAGCTGATGAACTTTTACACTGATCAGGGGTTAATGAATTCAGAGTAAACAGTTGTTCCCAGTCCACAGTTTCCAGATCTTCCAACAACCATTACTTGTTCTGATAACATGTAGAAATTTTTGTCTGATGTCTGTCAATGTAGTTTGGGTACAAGCCATATCCATAGTATGACTGTCATATCGTTTCTCCCAACATTTTTCTCCCAAATAGGCAGCTGCTCTCACTGCATTACTGAACTGCCTTGTCAGTATGGAGTAAATGAGCCCAAACTTTCCCCCAAACTCATAAATATTAATTCATTAATTAGCAATAACATAAAGCTATGTCAGAGGGGAAAGACACTGGCAAAGTCTTCTTCACTCAGGAGCAGAAGTGATCTAAGGTGGTGAGCCCAGATTGCCAGGTGGGAAATTCTACAGAGCAGGGTGTCCGTGCTGCCCCAGCAAGTACGGCATGAGGCTGGCAAAAGGGCTCGGAGGTGCCTCCATGGAGTCACACCAGGATACCTGAGGCTCAGCAGCACCTTGAGACTGGGAGAGCTTCAAAGAAGGCTGCAGAGAGGAGCAGGAAACAGGCCTGAATTGTCCTCAAGGATAACTGAACCCAGTTTAACCTGTTATGATGTCAAATACAAGCATTTCACTGCAAAGAGATTCTCTGCTGCCCTGAGAACACAAGACAAGAAAATATCTTTCTTTCTGTGTAGTACTTCAGCAATACTTAAAAGTAATAGTGCAACAAGTTATTCTAATTGAGTCTGTGAAGCAGATGTAATGACCTCGGCACCCATCAGGACCTAACACATCATTAGCCAGTTCTTAGCAAGTTAAGAAAAAGAGTTAGTCACTTCACTTGATGTGAGCAGCTGAATGTTTCTCTCTATAAAGTTGCTGCATACAGTATTGCTGGAGTATGGGGCTGGTAAAACCAAAGGATGAGTTTTAAAACACTATGTCTTACTTTTGTGTGGTATATCTTTCTTCAAAGATTAACCAAATCTTCAGGATTCCTGCCAAAGCAATACAATTTCAAACCAAGGCAATTCAGTTTTCCAGTGATTATGTTTTGCATAGTTTAAAAATCATGTAAACAGTATTAGTTTCCTATTTACAGCACATGCCTCTGTACTCTTTTGCTTATCCTCTTTTAAACATGTAATTATTGTATATTGTAACTGCACATTAATATCGTCTATTGTACATAGTTTATTTTAACACAATAAATGTGTTACTAAGTATTTTGACAGCATCATTCTGAGAAGGTGTGGTGCTGTGTTTATTTTCCCAGATGATGCCATATATCTCGCAGGACATTTCAGGTAGGAAAACACATAGAGATGCTTTTGGATGGTCCTAGAACTTAAGGCACCTTTCAGGGCCACCTGTAGAAAGTCAAATAGGAGGTGACACCACAGAGTTCTGCTCATCTCAGGCATGTTCCTCTCGGGAAAATGTTGCTTAACCAAATCCTCTGCAGCCTGGAAACGTGGGAAGGTGGAGATGTGGGACCTGCAGGCCTGGCTCCCTGCTGTCACTCAGCCTTCAGCTCTTTCCTCCCAGGGTATCCCTCAGTGATTGGCTTGGAGATAGTTTCCCATCTTCCACCAATATTAAGGTGGTTAGGTCATTGCTCTTTCAGATGGAGCTTCTTTTTTTTTTTTATTTTCATAAGGTGGTTCTTGGCATTACTGTCTGAGGTCTCCCCTGACATATCACAGCATCATAAGAGGATTTTTTCATCCCGTGACTGAATATTTAAAGTGGTTGGAGAGAAGAGAGTGTGTGGCAGCCTAGCAGGCACTGGAGCATTCTTGGTAAAGCACTTAGGAAAAGCATTAGCCCAAGCACTAGGAGTTTTGACAGTGCTTGTTACTCCCTGACAAACTTCACACGTGAATAATAAAACCCTCCAACAAACCCTTGCTGATGGCAAGGGGTGATGAGCTGTGTAACCTTTGGTCCAGCAGACTGGGCAGGGAGAAGAGAAAGTGAAATGTTTAAAGGGCCAAAGAAATGACATGAGGAATGACAGCTCTTGAACGCTGGACTGAAATCAAGAATGTGACTGGCTCCAGTCTTCAACGGATTCAGTGTGAAGACGTGAATCTTGTTTAAAATTCAAGAACAATTTTTTAGATGCAAAAAAAAAAAAAAAGACAGTGCCCAGCTTTTCAGTACGTTGGTTGCAAGACCAGAAGCAATCCCATTGACCAGCTAGTCTGGCTAGTCCCAAACTAGGACTCTCAAATCCCACCATTCCTAAACAACATCCCTAACACGGATTGGGGTAAAGCAAGATTCACCAGAGGAAGGCTCTTCTGGGGTTCCTGCAGCTTGTGAAGCTCAGCAGGCTTCACCAGCCCATGCCTGAGGCACTCCCTGGCAGAGCAAACACAAAGGGTGGCAAGGTCTATACCTCATAAAACAGGACTGCAGCCCAAATCCCTGGCTGCTATAAACGGCCACATCCCCAGAGGAACCAGGGGGGCACAGCATGCGGCCTGGAATATGTTGGATTTACTGGCTCCTGGAGGAAGCTGGTATTAGTCACCAGACTGTCCTCGGCCAGACTTTGTCTGGGAAGAAGCAGCATGGAGCAACTGCACATCCAGGGTTAACAAGGTGCCGAATGCATCCTCCAGAGGATGGAAACTCCTAAACTGCTGCCTGCTAAAGCTGGGAGGGTACAGCGGGAAGGATGCCTCTCTACAGCCCTCATGTTTTCACATTTCCATGAGGATCCGCTGCTGGCTGATGTCCGTGTCAGGATATCGGGCGAGACAGCCCGTTGCTCTGACCTGGGGTGGCAGTTCCTCTGTTTTCATGTGAGTACAATGAGAGCAGGAGGGAGCTGCCTGTTCCATCCATGAAAGAGAGATCTAGTCTGCAGGAAACACCTCTGGGGAGGCTTCCTCTCTCCCTCTCACTGTAACTCAGATTTGAAGATGGGGTAAAATATACTGATTTCTGACACGGTCAGTCTGCCTGGACACACCAACTACAGCATGGGAATGAGGGGAGCTGAACTTACAGAACCAGTGGACTTTTGTTACCATTATCTAACAGGAAAGTAATGTGAAAAATCAAAGGACCAAATGACTGGGACTATTGCTGTTCAGGTTAAAAGAGAGAGAGCCAACCTGAGAAACTGTGCGCTATGCAGGACACACACAGGACTCGTCAAGGGACCTGACAGCCTGTATGCTCCAAAACACACCAGAGAGGAAAAAAATCAGCTGTTATCACTCCCAGTGTCCAGAAGGGAAACTGAGGCACAAAGCAACCCACTGATTTGCCCCTCCTCATGTGGCACATCTATGTCAGAGCCAAGAGCCAAGTACAGTCCCCAAGTTGCAGAGTCCCCAGGCACAGTCCAGTTGCACCTTCTCCTTCCTGAGCAGGCAGCCACAGCCATCTCCCTTCTCACAGAAAGCCTCTCACTGCAGCAGGTATTTCAAGCGGGGGCTGCAGAGCTGTGAATGGTTCAGTGGTTCAACACCGAGGCTCTGCAAAGGAGCTTCTCTCTCGCTCCCTGCTTTGCAAATACAGTTCTCCCAGGGGAGTCAAGTTCTGCTTGTACACATAGAGCAAAATTTCCTTCCCCTACTTTTAGGCAGTGAAAGTTACGCTGGATTAAACGTGCAGTGGCAAAGGGCTCTTCTAAGAAGCCGAGGTTGCAGTCTGTGAGGATTTTTGTCTGGTGCTGGTGGTCAGTGTCTAGGTGAAGGGGACAACAAATGTGCTACAAAAAAAAGCAAACCAAACCAAACCAAAAAACACAGTAGAGTATTTCACAGGAGAGATGAGATGACGTGAGATGAGACAGGCTCTGTGACAAACACTCCTTGAACACTTATGCACCAAAGACAGAAGGGCTGTTTAACTGCTTTGGACAGGTGGAATGGTGAGATTTCACGCCAAGGTGATGAAGATGACCTGGGAATGGGCTTCTCATGCTCTGAACTATGTGAGCTGTGTTGACTGCAGGACATACCACCCCAGCTGCAGCATAAAGGGTGTGAAAACCAGAATACCTGGTTGTAAGTACTAAATTCAGTGGCAATTTAACAGGATGAAGACCTAGCAGGGTAACAACTTCTGGACAAAAGCCCCAGATTTGCAATTACCAGTAGCAGCAATGAAGTCGGCCCCTTGAAAGCCACTGTTATGTGCTCACACACAGAAACCCAGCAGAGCTGGATGAAGAGGTATGTCCACCAGTCAAATGGGTTGGTGGGTTCTGGCATTGGCTGTACTTTTTCACCCACGGCAAATCCATAGCATCTCCATTCACTTTCGCTCTCCTCCTTAACAGACCATCTAGAAGGATTAGCTCGGTTTCGGTCAATACACCCTTCCCTCTCTTCCACCACCCAGTCTAGCTGCTACGCCATCAATCAGAACCCTCTTTCACACCCTCCAGTGTTTTCTTCGGATCACTTGCCGAGGTTTCTACTATACCTGGGTACAGCCCATATTTCCTGTTGGCTGCAAAGGAAGGATGTTTACCGCTTTCTAACCCCGCTTCTAATGCTGAGACTGTAACTCAGACAGACTCCACGAGAGAAATCCAGTGAAGGAAATTACTTCACGTCAGCATCAAGATGTTTTGCAGGTGTTCACAGCTCTGGCAAAGAGTTTGTAGGAGCTTACACATATTCTACATGAGAAACCTCTATGCATAAATAAAGAGGGACACGTTGCTTTAAATTGCTTTCATGCTACAATTTCGAGGTTTATTCAGGACATAAAATAATTTGCAGATTTCCTATAATGGTTGTGATACCAGTTAGAACAGTAACAGAGGGATTGTGAGATGGAATTTGAAACAGAACACAAGGACTGTTTAAGGAGCAGTTAAACTCTCCATCAGCAGAAAACTTCCTGCTGTTCTTTGACCCAATGCCTCTACTCAGAATTACAGAAGGCAGGGTGACAAAATCGCCTCCTTCCTACTCAACCACAGCACAGCTTTTACAATTCCACCAACAAAAATGAAACAGCAACTAATAAATTACAGGTAAAATTAAATCCGCCTCAGAGAACAGGTCACATGGGGAGGTTTCAAGCATGCATCCCTGGATATGAAGGCAACTGCATGCAGAAGACAAGACAAGCTGGGGAGAAGGCAGATGCTACTCCCTGCAGCGATTCTCTCCCAATGGCTATCTGAGAAGGCGTCTTTGTTTTGCAAGCTCCTATGAGCCTCTCCTGCTTGGTAAATCTTCCTACTTTCACATGATTTTCCATTTTGTTCAGGGGAGAAATGAGGGATGAACAAGGATCTGTCCTCCTGCAGGTGGGAGCCAGAGGACAAAGACACTTGCGTGGCTGTGGTCACCAGGGGGCTACTGCAGCAGCTCCCGGGTGTCCCCTAGTTTGTAAATAGTGTGTCTGAGGAGGTGTGAACCATCCTTAGGCATGTCTGCTCTCTTTCCTGTCCTGGGCTTGTCTCACCCACGTTGGCCACGTTACCGGCCACTGCACTGCTGTTCCGTGAGCATGCCTGGCTGCCCCCCAGCTCTGGGAGCATCCTCAGAGGAGCAGGTCTCCATGGAGCTGAGCAGCACAGGGGAGTGCAGGAACACCCTTCATAGCCCGCTCGTTCCCACCACCTCAGTCAGGGGCTTGCTGAAATCAAGCCATGATCATCGTGTTTTGGCTTGGTCCCTCTGTCTCTGGAAACTGCCATGAGAGACTCCTTGGGCTCTGCAGAGTCTCACTGATTCTATAGGAAGTCTGTTCCCCTCCTATCCCTGGACAAAAACAGATGGGCAGATATGCACTTCTGGTTTTACAGATGTAATGTGCTTCTCTGTTTTTTTCAAGGAATTGTGAGGCAAGATTTTTTTCCAACAGAATAGCTCCAATTAAGTAAATCACTGAAATTCATGCTTATCTCTAAAAGCCCACTGTTATTAAGCAAAACACTTAATCATGAGTTTAAGTACTTTGCTGAGTCAGGTCTGAGCGTGCATTCACCCCGATTTCAAGGTAGCAATCGTTTCCATTTCATTGGTCTTAAGGCCTTTTCTTTGTCTGTTATTCCTGATACACCTCAGGGTAAGAAGAACTAACAGTGGGGGTGAGGTGGCAGAAATGTTGGTAACTGCATTTATATTACTGGGAAGAAGCTAAAACCTGAATAAAGATGCTGTTCCAGAGGAGGTCATGCCTTTGTGGCCCATTTCCAGCCCCCAGTGACTGTTTAGTCCATGTGCACTTCCTGCATAAAGACAGGTCACACAGTGTGAAAAGCCTGTAAGGAAGGAAAACTGCATCAATTTTTTTAACCACAGGATTTGCCATTGTAAGGCTGTGTACTGCGTTTCTACAGCAATAATGCTTTGAACAGTATGAGGAGAGGGCATTAAGCCTCATCTGCCCAAAAAACTCAATGATTAGGAGCATTATAGGGTGAGATCAAATTCTGGACTGACTTACACCCTTGGTAATGCTGGAAGTACCAGGGGTATGAAGCCAGGGAAGAATTTGGCCCCTTCTCGCCTGACCTGGGAAAGGAGAGCTCAGGCAGTCTCGCACTCGGTTGTGGCAGTGGAGCAGATGTCACAGTCACAGCGGATGGCCACCGGGTAGGTGTAGAAAGGATCCACGTCAGGGGCACACTTGGGCAGCTTCACCGTCATCATCTTGGTCTCATTGTAGGTGCAAACACGGTGGTAAGACTCGATGTAAGGCGGTTCCAGCACCGGTCTCTGTGGGGGGAGAAATGCTGGCCTCAGGCAAGCAAGACAAACACCTGGAGCCCCAGTTTCCTCAAGGGGATTAAGGGCAGATAGGGGAGCCGCTGGATCAGGTGGAAGGGGCCATGGAAATAACTTTTAGGTTTCATCCTTCAACACTTGCCTCTTAGAGCACTGCCATGGAGGAGAGTGGGTGTATGTGCGTGTTTCTGTTTGTTTAAAGCATAAAGCTCCAATTAAAGCTGCTTGAAGGCAGACAAAAGCCTGTCCAAAAGGCTGGTTTTCAGCTGGATGTTAGTGTTTCAACCAAATGCGTGTGTTTCCAAACAGCAGATGCTTTCCTCCAAAATAACTGATTTTCCATCAAGGAAAACATGTTCTGCTGGAAATCCTTCTGTGTGCAGGAGATGCCTAAGAGCAGAGGTGCATCCATGTGCCAAAGAGCTGGTATTTTTTCTCAGCCAGACCAGTCTTCCCAGTCAGGCGGCACATCCCACTAAGCTCAATGGATGTACACCATGGGAGATGCACTCAGCACAGCAGCCAGAATAGAATTCTGCAGTTCCTCCTGAGAAAAACAACTTGCCCAGAGACCCCAGCCATCAGGAGACAGCAGGAACCTGAAGGCCCTGGAACACACGCTCCCACATGGTATCACAGTGGTACTGCTTTTGCTGAAAGGTGAGTTTTTCCTCAACAGGGGCACCTTTTTTCCAAAGACTCCAAGAAGGGACAGCGCAAACAGGAATGGGACATCCTCTCCTTTGTACAGATGGGAAACAGCCTACGGTAACACAGCCAGGAGACATTTTAATTCTTTTCTTTCTTCCCCTCTGTGCTGTGTAAAGAGCCTGCCCTGGGAACCACGAACGATGGCATGGAAAAGAAGAGATGCAGTGTGTTACGGGTTGAGGGTCCGAGGTATCC
>NW_010397144.1:0-2130 GCF_000710305.1 Buceros rhinoceros silvestris
GAAGGGCTTCTGTACTTCTCGTCCGGGACACTCATCTCAGAACAAGGAGCCCCACATCCCACATTCCAGCTCCTGCCCAAAAAAATTCTGGACAATTCACAGTGAATCTTTCACTCTCTGGGAGGATGGAGCAGCTCACAAGGACAGCAGGCCAAGAATTGAGTAACCAGAACACTCTCCAGAGAGAAAAGAAACTTTGGTCTTCCCAGACAGAAGAGATAGTTGATGCCTCCAGCATAGTGGGCACTCTCATCATTCAGTGACTGGTAAAAGGGGGATGAACAAATGGGGATGGTGGAAGGAAAGGGCATAAAAGATGGCTGTGGAGCAACTTCTTCTTCCAGTGTCTTTTAAAAGAAAGCAAGTGCTTTTGCTACAGAGATCTGTTAGGAAAGGTACAGTGAGAGCACCTACTACACCTAGCTACTACACCAAGACACACAGGGAAAAGGTCTGTCACACCAGGGGACAGCTCGAGCTTTTACCTTCTCACAGGTCCTGCTGCTCAGGGACCTGTAAGTCACTTCCTGGCTGCAGTGCCCTCTCCCCTTCATCATGATCCTACAACACACACAGACCACAGATGAGGGCAAGAGCTGGAGAAAAAATGACAGCAATTCACAGGGTACACAAGCAAGGCATAGACCTGGCCTTGGGACAGGAATGATCACAAAACCTTGTTGCTGCCGGTTAGGATGCAGGGCCTGCCGCTCCAGAAGCCACAGTTGCACCTTCCTCTGTCTTTGAGCCCAGTGCATCAGGTTACTTTCCTACAAAAAAAATGAACAACTGTGACTCAGCAGATCTTTCTAGAATACCTCTGTGATGGATATCCCCTGGCAGACAATCCAGAAACTTCAAGACATTGGCACTAACCTCTCGTTTCCTAGCTAAGCAGCTCTCAGGTCATTTGAGGAACAGATTCCAATGGCCAGAGATGTGAGGTGAAAGCTGCAAGGCAGAGCGCTGGGCTGCAGTATCAGAGACTGTCCAGTGCCTTCGAGAAAACCTCATCACTGTAGGATGGACAGCAGTTGTCCCACACAAGGCTTTAGTTTCTCCTTTACTGCAAAGCAGAAGGAAGGCACTACCAGACCGTAGGTTATGATTTCATGGTAGTGTTGCCAGCTTGCTCATCCCCACCCACTGTGCCAGTCGAGTTGTTAGTGTGGCCGCATGATGAACTAGACCAGAAATGGACCAGCTGGGGAAAAAAAAACCAAACAACACACAAACCAACAACAAAGGGAAGGTAGGAAATCTCTGCGAGATCCATCCCTGATGTAGTTTCTCAGGTAACTTCACAAGCAATGCCAGAGGCAGGAATGAGTGGGCTGAATGAGGAAGGAAGGGGGTACCTAAGCCAGCATTTGAGCACTACCGACTCAGCTGTGAAACTACTGCCTCCTGCTTTCAGCCAGACTGGCGGCTCGGGACTTAAAGGCCTTACGCTCCACGACCAACAACGGCTCACCCAGCTCCAGCTGTCTCAAAACACCAAGCCCTCTTTTACATTACTTGTGCTGCAATAAAGAGAGCTTTGCTAGGAAAAAAAATTACCCTATGTATTAACTTTTCCCCAACCCCGGAAGGTAAGCATCCACTGATGCTACTGACCCCAGGTATGGCCCAGGTAGGAGTCAACATCTACCCAGCTGCCTGACAGCAAAGGCACAATGCTACACAGCATCAACCCAAGAGAGCTGGTGCCTGAAGCCATCCTCATTTCAGTACTACACAACCAGCTGGCAGGAAGAACAGAAAGAGAATAAAAGGCAACGGAAAAATCAATGGAGGGGATGAAAACACTCTGCCGCTTTGTCCTCTGGTACCAATAAGCCTCTAATTCTCTGCCGTGCTTCAAGGTTCATCCTCTCCTGAAGGAAACAAGCTACTTTACTTACTAGACTGAGCACTCTCACAAACTCATGTGCTAGAAATCGCAACGGAGTGACTCTCTGCATGCTGGATTTTTTTAAAGAGAAGGGGAAACGTGAAAGGTTGCTTCTTAGCTTTCCTTGGCAAACGCCTATGACCCAGTAGGAAAGTGCCAAAGCAGGCGAAGTGCAGGCGAGCGAGAAATCCCACCCGCAGGAGACATCAGCCCGGCAGCGGCTGCTCCAGCCGAGC
>NW_010397144.1:2184-2808 GCF_000710305.1 Buceros rhinoceros silvestris
AGTCCGCCCCCGCGCGCGCGCCGCCCCCGGCGGAGCCAGTAGAGGTCTCTCTTCCACTAAGCCACTAGTAAAAACACCTAAGTATCTATCTACAGTTGCCTGCTTGTGCATGGGCCTTCCCTTTTGATCCCTGGTCCCCAACTAGAATAAAATAAATACAGCAGGAAGCTGGCAGCTCGGATGGGAACAATTTATCACTTTGCTCCATTTAACAAAAAAAAAAGGGGGGGGAGTTTGTGGTCTGCCAGGTTACCAAGCTTACGGCAGACTCCAGGCTTCACGTCTGGCAGAAAAAATTTACAGTATGGTTGGTCCCAGACCTCCAGCTTGTCTCCCCAAGGGAAGCGAGGACCACGCTTACTGGGGCACAGCTGTATATCTGCAGAGCTCTTCCAGCGGGCCCAGGCAGCAGGGGGATAGGGAGCCCTTTCTGCACTTGTAGGTCCCTGGTTCCATCTGGGTAGAGCCAGTCATGACAGAAAGGCTTTATCAGGCCACAGTTGTTTTTTTGGCCTCCGTGTAAAGAACTGCTCAATCTTTGTGGGAGTAGCATCTGAAGCACACAAAACGGGGCATCTGCCCACGACTGGAATCCTCACTTGAAGTCTCAGATGTGAGGCCAAG
>NW_010397144.1:3577-4855 GCF_000710305.1 Buceros rhinoceros silvestris
GTGCCTCTATTCTTGAGTCCTTTGCTTGGGAGAACCTGTAGATTATCACGGTTTGTTAAGACGGGGAGGGTGCACGCAGCCAGGCCCAGCTGGGGAATGGGGGGAGTCCGGAGGGGTTCCCGCAAACCCCACTCCCCGGTGGCAGCAGTGCTGGCGCAGCAGCGAGCAGGCAGGATGCAGAGCTGTCCCCTGCCCAGTGGCGATGCACAGGGCAGCCGCGCTCCCCTGGTGCACAGCTGCACCCCTGCTTTCAGGGCGTGGGGGAGGTAAAAAAAAAAGGCGAACCAGCTGTATCTGTTTAACTCGAGTCTGTCTCAGAGACAGACGTAAGTGGACACATGTTGGCTCCTTCAGAAAGGAGACAAGTTCAGTCATCCTGACTGTGGATTAGGCCTAGAGGAGCTGTAAGTGTCCTGCAAAAGAAAGGCCACTTTGGGAATACACCAACTGCGGGACATGTCGCCCCGGTCCCCTCCACCTGACCATTCCTTCAAACCTCTGGTGCTTCCATATCGCTTCTGCTACAGCAAGGAGCTGCAGACTCCAAACCCTCAGAGGATGGGATGCTGTTCCTCTGCTGCCACGGCAGCTTGGGGTTCAAACTCGACCCTGTAACACCTAACAGAGGTAGGTCCCCCTCTGTCACGGGAGACCTGGGACCAGGTCAGCTCCTGACTTTGTTTTCAGCTCAGCACATTCCCCTCCGGTTTTTTTGCCTGATTTTGAGTCTCGCAAGGCAGAAAGCAGGCAGGGAGAGGAGAGCCACACAAGCTCCCTGGATGGAGGAGGCTGGCCAAGCCCGAGTGAAACACGGCAAACCACAAGCGCAGATACTGCCCGCCCAGTGTGAAAAATGTCTTTTTTCAGCTCACAAAGTAAACAAAACAGGGGCGAGGAAAAGAAACACCGAAAAGGAACATAAAGTCTTCAAGGTTTTTCCGGTAAAATCAAAGATCTCATCTGGGGACAGAGCAAAACAATTTGTCCTATAGAAACTGATTATTTTACTGCAGATAACACGTTTTGTTAAAGCCATCAGACAGTGAACATTTTCTTTTGGTGGGTGTTTTAAAAAAGGGGGGGAAAAAAGGCGAAGCACCAAACAAGAGAATGGTAGATTACTTCTGAAACTGAAAGAAAAAAAAAAAAAACTCAAACCGAAAAGTTGAAAACATCAAAATACCATAAGAAGATGTTGAAACAAAACACGTCGACACTTCTGAGGTGGAACGCTTTCTTTTGCAAACGAAACCCCAGCGTCTCCTCGGGTGTTTTCAG
>NW_010397145.1:0-14222 GCF_000710305.1 Buceros rhinoceros silvestris
CTGCTGGCCACACTCTTCTTAATGCACCCAGGAAACCCTTGGCCTTCTTGGCCACAAAGGCACATTGCTGGCTCATGGCTAACTTGTTCATCAGGATTCCCATGCCCTTCTCCGTGGAACTGCTTTCCAGCATGTCAACATCTAGCCTGTGCTGGTGCATAGGGTTATTCCTCCCAAGGTACAAGACCTTATAGTTGCTCTTGTTGAACTTTGTTTGGTGTCTCTCTGCCCAACTTTGCAGCCTGTCCAGGTCTCCCTGAATGGCAGCACAGACTTCTGGTATGTCAGCCGCTACTCCCAGTTTTGTATTAGCAAGCTTGTTGAGAATACACTCAATTCCTTCATCCAGGTCATTGATGAATATGTTGAATAAGAATGAACCCAGTACCGACCTGTCAGCCGCTACTCCCAGTTTTGTATTAGCAAGCTTGTTGAGAATACACTCAATTCCTTCATCCAGGTCATTGATGAATATGTTGAATAAGACTGAACCCAGTACCGACCCCTCGGGAACACTGCTGTCTACGAGCCTCCAAGTAGGCTCTGCCACTGATCACAACCCTCTGAGCTCTGTCATTCACCCAGTTCTCAATTCACCTCACTATCCACTCATCTAGCCCACGCTTCCTAAGCTTCCCTACAAGCGTCACAAGTTGTAGATCCAAGTAGGCTCTGCCACTGATCACAACCCTCTGAGCTCTGTCATTCACCCAGTTCTCAATTCACCTCACTATCCACTCATCTAGCCCACGCTTCCTAAGCTTCCCTACAAGCGTCAAAAGTTGTAGAGTGTCTAGAGTTGTAGAAAACATCCTCTGCTCTCCCCTCATCTACCCAACTAGTCACACGATCATAGGAGGCTATCGCATTTGTCAAGCATGATTTCCCCTTGGTGAATCCATGCTGACTACACCTGACACTGCTGTGTGCTCAGTGTTCTTCTCAGTGCTGTATTCATTCATGTTCGAAATACATCTCCGGGGATGGGCATTATACAACCTCTCTGGGCAACATATTCCAATAACTTTGAAGTTTTTCTTAACAGTTGCTTGGAATTTCCTCTGGTAGAAATTGTGTCCATAGTCTCTTGACATATGTCGGGGTTTAAACAAAGGGGGCCGTTAGCGCTGAAAAGGGGTTTTCCCGATGAGAGGGGTTTCTGCATGGGATGAAAGGTAAACCCAGCAAACCCCGCAGAAAGGGAACGTTAGCTCATTAAGGCTTGAATACAGGGCTTTGTTCAGGCAAAGGAAAAAAATGACACAAGCTTTAAAAGGAGGGAGAGCTTTAATAGAAAAGCCTGAGGGTAAAATCATTTTAAAAGTCAGGCAGGACAGGAAAGGAGAGAGAAATAAAGAGGGAGAGATTGATAAATAAATAAATAAGCATATGCAAATACAATATAAATCTCCCATTCAAAACCACATCTTCCACTTACAAACAAAACATCTGCCATGTGGTCGCCACACCATTGAGGGGTGGGGTGGAGAAAACGGATTGTCCGTCACCTCACAAAAGAATTCTCAGTCCAGGAGAACTTCTCCTGAGCAAACCTCCATGTGGTAAAAAAAGTCCTTTCTCCGTTCGGGATGGCTGAAGAGAACTCGAAGTTTACTGAGGACAGGATTCTCGCCCTCCCCAGTCCCCATTGTGGAGGTTGACCGGCTCTCCAGGGGAATGCTGGTGGTTTTTCCCCGCATTCTGCGGAAGGCTCTACCCTGAGCATCTGGAAAACAGCTTTGTGTTCCACTTCACTCCTCAGTATCTGTCTGCAATGATGCAGGAACTGAGGCATAGCGGTGACACTGAGTCCAAGGTCCACCACCCCCGCCGCCAATCAGCAAAATGGAAAGGTCTACCTGCTTCGCAGGAGTCCTTTACTGCTTCAGGGACGTTGAGGTAACTGCAGATGTTGTTTCTCTCTCCGAGGAAAAAGCTCCATTAGCCCCAGGGGTGGAAATTCGAAAAAGTGCCATGGCTTGCGGCACGAACCGAGCAGCAAGCAGAGAAACAGAGGGGCAGAACAGAGCGGAACGCTCCTTTTTATGCGTTTATTCGCAGAGGCATGTCTGAATGTCACTTCCCTTCTCCAGAAGTGTGGGAACTTCACCGCTTCAGGAGGAAGGAGAAACACAGAACAAAGAACTCAGCCACACGGCCAGTTCAAACTGGCACACCATATCACCATGAACATTTGACTCTGTCTCCATTTTCTCAATGTTTTCACACCAGACAGCTGTAGACGCTAAACAGATCTCCTTTCATCCTCTCTTCTTAAGGACGAATAAAACCAGCTATCTCAGCCCCTCCATACATATGCTATCTGCTCCAATGCCTTCGTCAGCTCAGTGGCCCTCTGCTGGACTCACTCCACAGAATGTCAATATATTCTACTGAGGAGGCCCAAACTGAACTCAGTACGACAGATGAAGAGTAATGATCTCCAGGTTACAATGCATATTCAGGTGTTGTTCTCCAAAAGAATTATTTTCATGTAAGAGATGTTAGCGTTGCTGTAGGAATTACCTGAAATACATTCAAACGGAGTGTTAAATTTTGCCATCCCCCCCTGCACTCCCCCCCAAACTCAAAAACTAAAGCATTATTGTGCCACAGCATTACTAATTAGAGTGCACCCAATATACTGACACTCAGGTCTCATCACTCCCATTTAAAGAGGGTCATAATGAAACTTGAAAAGGTATAGAAGAGGACAGAAGGATTATCAGGTGTATATAAAAAATGTGTTTCAGTTCTAGAAATCCATGGCATCTGGAACTTCTATAAATAGAATTTTAAATACTTGTTATTGTATAAATTCTACACGTTTTTTGTTCAAGAATGTATATTTGCATCCAGCTCATTTCCTGGTCATGTGAGTTGTCCTGCGGTCACATATGGATTTTTTTTGCTTTAGATGCTGCTTTTGCAGTGTCTCATCAAGAACCTGTACTCTAACAATAGGTTACCTAACATTTCCTCTTCCAAGACTACTAGGTTACTTTGACCTAGGTGCACAGTAATTCCAATAATTCATTTATGGCCAAGCTTTTGAGAATTTCTTCCATCTCTGTATTTTTTGTTTTTGTGTTGCACAATAATGAATAGAAGTACAAAGAAGCAAGACAGGACAGGTGACTTGCTGTCACCAGGTGCTGTAACTTATGCTTAAATCACTGCTTTGAGTTCTGCAGGCATGTACCTTTCTGGCAGTGTAGTTTAATTCTGCTTTTTATAAATAGTCTGTAAATGGAGCTTAATATTTGTCGTGGATGCTTGAGTTAAATTTGTATAGAGAAATACTAAATGAGTATCTCCTTTTCCATCCAGTTTGACTTTTCTACAGCTGGTGAAAAGCTGGTTGGGTCTGGAATTAATCAGCTTCGTGTGAAGCTTTACTTCACAAGATTTTGCCATCTGTGGTGAAAGAAGTATCAAAATTAAGCAAAGCAAAACAAACTTAAATCCCAGCTGCAAATTTTCAGATATTTCTTTTTCTGTAGAGTGTCAAATTTGCTACCTCAAAGTCCAATTAGAGTTCATTTTGTATCCAGTCCTGCAGCTGGGAGAAGTTGAGTGAATTTGCCAAACAGCTAATGAAGATTTTCACTGAAATAAATATTGTTTAAACAGACACTTCAATGACTTTATATACTATTGCAAAGATAGGTTTGTATTCCAGCTTTTTAGAGGTTTAGTAGTCACAGTTTAGGAGCCTCTTCTAGGTGTCTGAGAAGGTTTGTTGGCTCAGGAAGAAATTACATTTTTGAGTGGCTGCACAGTTTTTCTGACAGGATTTAAATGCCTACAGAAAGTCACTATGAGACCAAACGAAAGTCAGGAATTATGGGATTAGCAGTATGTGAAATAGGTGTGCTGGAAAAGGGGTGAGAGCACAAAAGGAACAATATCACCTGAAGAGGCATTTTCCTGTAATTTTAGAGGTGACTGAAAGGTACCAGTCACCAAGATACTGTAAATTTTCATTGACTCACTGTAAGGCAAATTACATAAAACACCCGAATGTGTATGTAATAAGGAGAGAAGTGGGAATAGCTGTGAGGCACAAAAGGTCTGTATTGTCTGTGCTTCATATATTTCTTGCATAAGAGCAGAGGAAGATTATCCTTTGCTTTCACTTTTGATAAAATATTCTGTTTTCATTCGTAGGTATAAATATACTCCAAGAAAATATGTAGCCAATAACTGTAGATCTTTTCCTGGTATGTTTGCACTTCTGTGGATTCTGTGGATATAGAAAGTACTAACTTGTAATATAAAAAGCAAGATATGTTTAGTGGTAACACATCCATATTCCAGCGAGTTTCCAACAGTTTTAATAAAGCATCACTTTATCTGATGATTTTTTATATCTGAAATCAGTGATGGTGAAACCAGACACAAATTAAAATTAAATTGGTATTTCTGAGATGGCATGAAATATAAACTAACCGAAGGTAAATCAATAGTTTAGAAAGTCTAGTCAGGAATGAGTTTGTAGTGACAGATTTGGGGGAACTGCTCCTTCAGAAGGAGTTAATAGCCTAGATAGAATAATAGGAGGCATAGTCTAATAAGGAGTCTCCTATTTACGTATGTTCTAGGAACCATTAGATTTTTTACATTCTTCATCTTTCCTCTCTTCTGTTCTTTTGTTTCTAATTATACTGATTTTACTTTTGAAGGTAATGCCTCATATTCTGTGTATTGCAACATATCCTGAGGCCAGGAATAAAGGAAAGGGCAAAGCATTATATCTGTTGATATTTTTGTAAATTTGAAATTCCTATGTCCCCGTTGAAAGACATGTGTTGTCTAATCTTAGAGTCCAAACTGTTATAAGTCTGCATTAGATACAAAAACCATTTAGAAATCCCATTTTCTGTAAGCACAAACCAAAGACCTGAATGTCTGACGAATTTTAATCACAGAAATAAGGCCTGAGAGACTCAGTGTGACTTCTGAACTGGTGAGCGGGAAAAAATGTGCTTAGCTGAAATCAGTGTTCTTGATTCTACAGCTTCACTTGCACAAAGTTCATCTGCTCTTTTTCAAAGTAAAAACATTATTGACTGACTCTTTTTGAGTCCTCTTTGTGAAATCCCAAGTGCTTCTACAGTCATCCTGTGGCATCCTCCCATGTAAATATTCTTCATGTTCCCATTCTAAGGTTTTGTGCTATCATCTAACTTCATTAGTTGCTCATAATAGTTGCACAATCTTCTCTAGCATGAAACCAGTGTTTAGTGTTTTACATTTGTAAGATGGTACTCTAAAAGAAAAAAAAAATATCATGGCAATGAGTAATGTGCATGAAGTAGTATACCCATTTAAAAAAAAATCTAAATATTTATAAACTCAAAGCAAAAATATTTTTCTTCTACTGGAAGAAAAAATAAAGACTGAAAAATAACCCAACAAAATAAAACGCAACAAACCCTGTAAGTTACTTCCCAGAAATGCATTAATCTCACCTTGTTACTCCAGAATCTTTCCCTGTCTGCTGCAGGCAGTGGTACAAAGTGGTTGATAGCTACAGTTTGAGATATAGACTGACACTTTCTTCTGCAGCAGTCATGAGTCAGTTATTCCAATCTGTGCTAGCACAGCTGGAAAATTTACCTTCACATGGCTGGAATTCCATTTCAGTCTGTCATGATACAATACACTGCGTCTGTTTCTTCATGAGCTACAGCATTGATGCAATGTGTTCTCTAAGATTTCTGTCATCACAAACGCAGTCCCTAAAGCTATCATCTATTAAATGTAAGATGAGATTTAAATGCTTTGATACAAAAAAATAAATTATTTTGTAAAACATCACTTCTCTCAGGGTTAGAAAAGCTTACATAATCACTACAATTGTATTTCATTTTTTCTTTTGAGTTTTTAAAACCACATTTTTGCAGGATATTTGTATTTTTTCTGGGCCAGATGTACTTTGAAATTCTCTTTCTTTTTACTTACCAATGGTGGACTGCCCTAACTTTTTTTTTACTTCAGTTCAAGGGAACTAAATAGGACTAAAACTTACGCATGACTGCTTTTCTGGAGGTAGTTCACCCTGATAATTTGTTGACATGAAGGGTAAAAAGAGAAACTAGTTAATATTTATTATTCCTTCAAGAAGTCAGCAACAAAGCAACAATGAGGCCTGGAGACTGGGCCAAGCCTAAAGTCAGTGCGCAAATTAAGCTTGCGATAATTACCTCAACTTCTGTGTATGAAACATAATTTAATTTAGACACTGCCATTTCTAAAATCCATACAGAACTGCTGTCAAGAATGTGAATTCAAATGGTAGTTTCCCTCTATTTCCTTAGTGTAAAAATTTTAAATTATAGAATTATAATTAAAGCTGTCCTCAGTATTTATATTATTACCCAAGCATCACAAAACAATTCTTTCTTTTTAACCCTCTGACTTTTAAATGCTAAGCAGCAGAGCTTTGACTGATTCTGTAACCTTCATCTCACTTCCTCTCCCAACTCACCTTTAATCTTATTTTCTAGAGTTACCTGTGACTAGTGCTGTGAAACATGTTTTATAGCAAATCATAGGTGTGCACAGCCGAGCTGACTGAAAGGAACAGCTTGTTTCTTCTGTGCCTTTAGCTCAGGTCTTCTGTGGTCAAAATCAGTGTGTTGCTCACAGTGCTGTCTTTGTAATATAGGTAGAAGCATAGAAAGTAACAGAAGTAAGAACAGGGCCATTTGTTTGCAGTTAGTAAAGTTAGCATCACACAAGTAATAATGTGACTAAAGTAAGGCCTGTAATATTAGCTCTTTACTTCATCTTTTTCATAATGATTCTTGTTGCTGTATGTGACAGATTACAGACATAAGTAACATTTCTTATGTATTTATTGACTTTTTCTTTAAATGGTCTAGCCATACGTTGCATCTGTTCAATATGAACTGGGCTGTGGGTGTTAAAACATTATTTACAAGGTCCTTTCCTGTGCATCAAGGAATGAGCCACATCAGGGTGAGCACAAAGAAGTAAGCTTTCACTTGTGTGGGCAGGTTATGGTAAATACTGTAGAATTGTTTGAGATTATAAATAGGAAAATATAATATCCTGCTGTGGAAAATGCAAACACATTCAATAGCAGAACTATCTTTTACATTTTTTCAGAGGTTAGAAAACCAAGGTTGGTGACCAGCTTTACAGTAGGAAGTCTATTTTTCACAGTTTCCTTTAAAGGTATTTACAAAGAAGATTTTTAAAGTATTGAGTCCACATAACATTTAGAGCATTCAAAACAACTTAGCAAAGTCTCAGTGGGTTTTGTTGTACTAAAACAATATCCTTTCAAAAATACAGTTTTATAATTAAAGTGATAGGTCCAGTGCTGACTTCAAAGGCTTCAGTGTTAATCAACAGATTGATATTTTTAGTGGACGTTTTAGGGAAGTGTTAGAGGAGACATTTCAAAATCATGAGACATTGAAGGTGGGATTTTACTGAAGTACAGTCAGTACCTGAAAGATAGACTTGTAATCTGTGTAATCATCGCCATTAACAATCATCATCACAGAATCACAGAATCTTTTGGTTGGAAGAGACCTTTAAGATCATCAAGACCCACCATTCACTCTAAACTACCAGGGTCCCAAAACCATAATCTTCATGGAAAGAGAGAGCATCTCCAGAGAACCATCCACAATCCACCTTGCCCCCATTTTTAGTGATTTTTTTCCCATTCTAACTCTATGGAGGTAGCTCTCCTTAGTTGTGTCTAAATTGTCTTTACAGACATCCTAGGCCTCAAGCTTTGTCTAGACAATTACATTGTAGATAGCTGCAGCTTGAAGGCATTTCAAATCATACATTCTTTGAAAGCCAGTATAATCAAACTGTGGTGTGGCCTTCTAGGAATCAGGCCACAAAGCCTCTGCTGTTTGTCTAGCATTATATCTAGGTTTTGTCCAGAGCTGATATTGATGGACAAATGTCAATTTCCTTTAGATATAAGTGTGATTGTCAGTTTATAAGTCTGTACACCTTTGAGTATATAAAGAGTACTAAGGTTTCAAAACACTCTGCTGTTTTGCATGGAGTATTTCACAGAAAGTGACAAATCAATTTGTCCACGGTTAAGTACCGCATCAAATGCTAGGTACATCTGCACCCAAGTGGGGACAATTCATGCCTTTTGGAAGAGAGTTTTTAAAATGATCTATTAATTATCAAAATTCTGAATTACAGGAAGCCTTATGCATGGTTTTGATTATGAGTAGAAAACCTGAAAAAAATACACAAGGTCATGGTAGAAAAAAGAAACTTTAAGGACTGAAAGGGCTTTTAGATGTGCTTATGAAAGAGACAAATAGTATATTATCATTGCAACAAATTGTTTAGTCTGGGTTTACTATATGAAAAATTCACTGATGAAAGAAAACTAAGAAGAAAATGCAGATGTAGCTCTGTTCACAGGTACGTGTGCAGATGGCTGTCTTTGATTTCAAAAGAAGTCATGCACACATACATATAGGCAAAATTTTGCTCTAAATTATTTAATTTCTATAAAAGCTCTTACTGTACTGTGCACAAACAGTGTGTTATCTACTGTGGGAAGCATCATCCAGTACTGACTTGTTCACTCCCTTCTCTCAGTGAAAGCTGTAAAAACTATGGTCAGCATATGTTTCTGAGAACAAGGCCATATTTGAGGGAAAGCTCACAAAGCAGACAAAAGAAAGAGGCATCCTCTGTCAGATGGCTCTCAGATGCAAAAAATTGTGAGCTGCCTACAGGAAAAGATCTTTCTCCATTGATCGTGTAGACAGCTTGTGTCTTCTAACTGAACTCCCTTTTCCACCCGTTAAACTTTCAGAGGAAGATTTCCAAGTGTATGGACACCATCTACTAGTGCAATGCATCCTTGAATATGGTGGTGTATGCAACTGATGAGTGAACTCAGGCCTCTGGATCACTCAGCCACAGAGGTGGAAGTGATGAGATTTCTTATGTACGAATAAATTTGACCTGTTTTCATTCTTGCTGAATGAGGATTGCTTGGCCTGGGTTGTAGTATTCTGTTCAGAATGTGCTTGTAAAACAGTCAGTTCAGTAATAACAAGGCTAATTCTATCCTGGAAAATCAGAGATGGCACTACAAATGTTTCCATGTTCTTCACTTCCCTTCTGACTCCGTGTTGCTTGGCCATGGTGAAAAAAAATCTGCATCGTTGCCTAGATATATGACATTATTAATTGGGATTTATATTGGGGTTTTTTGAAAATGTACATTGTTATTTGTATTATAGGGCCTAGGTAGTATACAACAGGTACTCCAAATCTCAGCAATGTTTTTTTTTTAAGATTTGAAAGGAACGAAAGAGGCAGACACTATATATTACATGTTCGTGTGCAATTAATAAAGTTAAAATGATTGGTTTTGGAGCTGCATCCCACCATATTTTACATACATACAACACAATATAGATCATACAACTGCTGTTTAATATAAAGCACAACTTTAAATTACATTGCCTCAAAGTTTAAAGAGATAATATTGTTAAAAGAGCATAAATTACTAATTGCTTGCTAAGGAACGTTTGTTGGAGAGTGCAGACAGTTGGATTTCACTGTCCACGGTCTTCATTTACCGTATAAGAGGGTTTGTTCTACTTTATGTATTTAATTGTATTTATGATTAAATTGTGGTGTGATCTTGTTAAGCTGAATAAAGTGGGATCGTATCAGTGCTTATTAGAAGATCCACAGGAATTGATGGTGTCTGTGGAGGATTATTAGGAGCTGAATCCGTATGCAGATCTTAACAATCTACAATTCGGTCAGATGTGCCAGTGTTCATAAGACATCAAAAGCAGAGTTCTTGTCATGCTGGGGAAACTAAGCAACTCTTGGCCCTTTCTCTAAGGACAGGATGTTACAGGATGTTAAAAAAAAATAATCCTATGCATGTAACTGTAGTCTGTTTACTTTTACATTACCTTGATTCCTAGGATACACCATCTCATTTGTCCTAACCAGCAAGTTACTAAAGATAGGCTGTATACTGCAGAAAGTAAAGGTACAGCAGTGTGGTGAACTCACCTCAAATGTTACTTTCTTCCATGCTAGAAGAAACATGAAACCTCCTTGCTAGTAAAATGTGTTGCTGATCTCCTTCAAAAAGTTACAATAGAACTTGAAAGTACTATTATCTCAACATATTTGAGCGCTAACTTACTTTGGGAACAGATGTACTTTTCAAGATGTCATCCTTTTATCTTCGGACTGACCTCCATCAATCAGTGGAGTTGAAATTGTAGGTCTTGTTCTGCAGGCCAGAAAATATAGCTCAACAGATCATTCCTTTCAGACTTCAAAGGAGCCTTCAGAAACTTCAGAAAAGTTTTCCTCTTGACAAAGGTTTATACAAACATTTTCTTTTATTAAAAAACAAGGTAACTTAATATTTATCATCTTTGGGTTTAAATATAAAAAATTCTGTAGGAATTTAAAGTAATCTCTTCAGTTTACAGCACTTCTAGGCAGAATTGTTTTTCCATACCACACATCTGATACTGATACTGAATGATGCAGTGGTTATTCCCAAAGATTCTGAATAGGAAAACCTAACAGTTCATAGTAATTATAGATCAAATATGATTTACAATCAAGTCTTGGCATTAGAATCTTGGCTGCCACATAGTAACACACAGTTGTAACATACATTTGTTATACAACTTTGTGTCTATGCCGCTTTGTTTTTCATACTCTGGAGAGATTTCAAAATGAAATAAAAGGTAACACTAAACATGACATGCTTCAGCATACAATGTCATTTTGGAACTATTTAAGTAGAAGAACCAAACCAAAACCAATTGTTTTTTACAGCGTGAAGCCATTATAATTTCTTTTTCTTTTTTCTTTTTTTTTCTTTTGAATTCTACAATGCAAAGTCATGTGAGTAGCAGTAAATCCTACGTGTTTAACTACATTAGTTAATTAGCAAATAATTATGCCACAGCATATTGTCAGACTTGCTGTTGCTCCATTAACGTGCATCTCAGATTTAGTACATATCCAGTAAATTATTTCTTATTATTTGTTACTTTTGACACATGATTTTGGTATTTTCTCAAATAAATAAAACACAGTTGATACACGAGATAGAAAGTTTCTGTGTTTAATTAGTTTTGAAAAGTGTAGACAAATTAATTTCCACAAAACTCTTTGCAATGCTGATGTCCTTTTCCTTTTTCAAAAAGCTTACAAGCAGTTCCAGCTGAGTGAACTTCCTGATACTTAGCAGCCATCTACAGTTTCTACTGGCTGTATGAAAAGCTGAAAGCTACTTTTAAGTGTAAAAAAAATGAATGAATCATTCTTTCCAGCTATTGATTAAGATTAAGCTTGCTTCAGCATCTGTAACCCTCTCTCCAGGGTTGATATTACAGTGATTTATTTAATTTGGAATTGTCAGAAAGGATTTGTGTGACACTCCTTTGCACAAACACAAATTCACGGACAAATGGACAGTAGAAATAAATAAAAGAAGCTGTGGTTTGGTGTATCAGGTCCATCTGTATTAGTCCATTTATTGTGTCGCGACATGAAACGGGCTTTTCACTGGAGCAGGGACGAATCACTCATACACCAATATGGTGTGCAGTGAGACCCGTTTGTTGTTTACATTACATCCCAATTTATAGACTCTTGTCCACTCAACTAACTACATGGTGATTGGATAGTGACTCTGTTACACAGACAGCACACATCTCTTAAGGCACTATAATTGGATAAAAGGGGTTAGTCCCCACATGATTAGTATTTTGGTTAGAGTTAACAAACAAGGCCAGTAGAGATAGTATTTCCCACACGAGAGTACTGCAGCTGGGTTTCGGCTGCTAAGTTTCCCAGAGAGAGAGTAGCATATTTTCATAGTTCTAATTTCTGCTAGAAAAATACACCAACATATTGCATTCAAAATTTCCTTATCAGAGCCTTTTCTGTCTGCCCTTCAGATGCTCCATCTTTATCTAATCAGTTACACAAGATCAATTGTGAAGTTATAAACTTGTCCTTGCTCATGTTGTATTAGGCGAGTTCTAAATTTAGAATGAAAGCAAGGTGAGCCTAGAGTAGTTCTACTAAAATGGAACTCAAACAGAAATCATACTCACATGATCTCTCAGTGATATGGACTTGGGCAATAGTTTAGGTAATAATATATTATTTGTGGCAACAAACTTCATTATGGCATTCTGACTTGCAAGTCAAAATATCCATTCATGGACAGAATGTCGTCTTACTATCGCTGCAGTTGTGAACTGTACATAGCATACTATTCTCTATTTTACATACATTAAGGCATATTACCTTCTTGTTCTCCTTCAGAGGGGGAAGTATTTGAGTGAGAATACATACCTTTCATTTGCAGGAGGACCAGTGTCTGTTCTTTACAAACTGTAACCGGAAAGTTCAGTAGCATTGAAAAGACTACTGGAAGAAGCCAGGACTGTGTACCTTGCCTATCACTTATCCTATGTACAACTCACGTCTCTGTAAATATTTGCAGCATTCTTCTCCCACAGCGGGGTTTTTTTTTTTTGTTGGTTATTTTTTTGTTTGTTTGTTTTTGTGATGACTCTCTCTCTTCTTTTCTTTTTAATCACTGGGTTTGATATACAGGTTTTTTTGACATCATTGAAAAATGTTCTAAGACATAGGCTAATATTCTTAAACATCATCAATGAAAATTGAAAGTGAACCCCCCCCAAAATTTAGAAGGAAATGTAAGAAAGCACAGCATTATAGGAGAGAATTTTTTTAGATGGGATCATTATTTTAGGGTTTTACTTTATTTTTCTTCCTATTATTACATTAATGGAAGACAGACAGATAACATTAATGAAAATGAAGAAACCTTATAACAAATGGGATTGAGAATACCTAATCATATTTATTTCTAATTGTAGATAGTCAATACCATTCTGTAGTGGACCGGCTAAAATTTCAGAGGCAAGACACAGGGTGGGTTTTTTCTTAGTTAACTTTGAGCAGCTGTGTTTCATTAATTTTCCGTTTTAAACATTCGGCCAAAATCATTCATATATTTAAGCAGCACAGAATTTACTTTAGAATTATAAAACACTGGAGGAACTGTTTTAAAAATGTTTCCTCTTTATTTAATACTACCACAACACATTATAGGAAGTTTTAGATGAAGTATTATTATACATTAAGCAGCAGTTACATTTTATAAGGTAATTTATAGTTTTTACATTTTAAAAAATCACCATAGGCTGTTATTTGAAAATACATTCCAAGAAACTGGAGTTTTTGCGAGCAGCTTTCCAACTAAATTTTATCAAAGGTTTAGCCATAGCATTTACATAAGTTCTTATTATCTGTAGTTAGTATGGTGCTTGCAGTTTCACACTTTAAAGTAATGAATTACGTAGAATTGTAGAATCATGGAATGATTTAGGTTGGAAGGGACCTTAAAGATCATCTAGTTTCAACCCACTTGCCATCGGCAGGGACACCTTCCACCAGAACAGGCTGCTCAAAGCCCCATCCAGTCTGGTCTTGGACACTTCCAGGCAGAGGCATTCACAACCTCTCTGGCAACCTGCTATAGTGCCTCACCACCCTCGTAGCAAAAAATTTCTTCTTTATATCTAATCTAAATCTACCCTCTTTCTGTTTAAAGCCATTACTCCTTGACCTATCACTTCTCTTAAAAAGTCCCTCCCCAGTTTTCTTGTGGTCTCCCTTTGTGGCAACTAGCTGTGATACAGGGCACTCGACCTCTGCCTTCGAGGGTCACTTATACACTCAATCTAATGTAGATGATGCAAAATGGCACTTTATTATGTACTGAACAGAGTTATATAGTGTCCCACTAAGCCTCGCCCATCGTGGGTGGTTACTGCATTCCTGTAACGTAAGCACGTAAGCACGTAATCTTCCGACCGCCCACACTGCCACCCAGTGTTCTGCAACATCCCTTTAAGTACTGGAAGTGTGACATAAGGTCTCCCCAGAGCCTTCTCTTCTCTGCTGAACAAACTGAACTGTCTCAGCCTTTCTCCATAGGAGAGGTGCTCCGGCCTTCTGATCATCTTTGTAGAACCCTCCTCCGGACTTGCTTCAACAGGTCTATGTCCCTCTTATGTTTGGGGCCCCTGAGCTGTATTCCAGGTGGGGTCTTATCAGAGCAAAGTAGAATTAATCTAGAGAGTGAGATATATATATATATG
>NW_010397146.1:0-11051 GCF_000710305.1 Buceros rhinoceros silvestris
GAGAAAAGGAGGCTCAGAGGAGACCTTCTTGGTCTGAACAACTACCTGAAAGGAGGTTGTAGTGAAGTGGCAGTTGGTCTCTTTTCCCATGTTACGAATGACAGGACACGAGGGAAAGATAAGAGGAGACCTTCTTGGTCTGAACAACTACCTGAAAGGAGGTTGTAGTGAAGTGGCAGTTGGTCTCTTTTCCCATGTTACGAATGACAGGACAAGAGGGAATGATATCCTTCCTTGGATATCAGGAAAAATTTACACAGAGGATCATTAAGCATTGGAACAGGTTGCCCAGGGAGCTGGTGTAGTCCCCATCCCTGGAGGTGTTTAAAACACATGTGGATGTGGTGCTGAGGGATGTGGTTTAGGGACCCTGGCAGTGCAGGGTGAACAGTTGGACTCAGCGATCTTAAAGGTCTCTTCCAACTAAAACGATTCTGACATTCTGTAATAAGAATTTTTAAATGAATTGAGGTAAAAAAGCTCTTTCTTGTTTTGAATTAATAATAATTAGACATTAAGTAGTTGCTTGTGGCAGATTAGTCTGTTCATAGTACTAAACCTTGGTTTAATTTCAGGCCTTATTATTTAAAAGTTTTGTCTCTGGTTGTCAAAAATAACAATATCTGTTGTCAAACACAGAAAAATTCTGTGAAAACTCTATTGATTTGATTCTCAGCCTAAGTAATCCACAACGCAATTAATTTCTAATTTGAAACTAAAACTCTGATCTTGAAATCATTTAGCCTCTGCATAAACAGAGTAGGACATTTTAAGATTTCAAGCTAATTAATGTATCTTCTTGTCCTTTTCCCTTTCTTTGCTCCTCCAAAAAATAAGCACACTTTATAAATAATGTTTTCCAGGTAGAAGGTCACTGCATTAGCTTTATATATAAATAATAGTGTAAAGCAAAGTACATATTACTGGGCATGCAGTGATGTCTGAGTATCTTTAGTAATTAGACTGTACATACTTTTTAGATTTTATATACTGCAGCTTGTATTTCTTAGAATGGCATTACTACCCAGAGGTTCCATGTTTGCTATATACATGCTTATGTTTTACTCAGTAACATATTTTTGTATAATAGCCCTTGAGGAAGGGGTATTTATGTATTAATACATAATTTTTGGACTTTACCTTCTTTTTTTCCAAAAAGAAGATTGAGTTGAGAGTGCTGTTTTTTGTTTATGCTGATTTACATTTTCTTACACATCTTGGGATGGCCATGGATTTTTTACAGAACTAAATCATTCTTAATTTCTTCTTAATAATGTATTTTAATTACAATTTCTATTCTGTCACAGAATATGACTTAAAGAAATAAAAGTTTCCAAATGGACTGTTCTGTTAATATAATTACATTATTTTCTGATTTTGTGGGACAGAAAAAAGGGAGTTATAGTTCAATATTATTACAGTATACTTTTCTATTTAATAACTAACATTTTTTCTTGCTGTTATTGTAGTGTATTTGATATTGAAAGTTAGGATTAATACAAATTAAGACTAAATTCCATCACCAAAGTGAACTTTTTAGAAAAATCAGAAGAAATAGAAGTATTTCTTCTTTAAAAACACTTTGAAGGAGAACACAGACATACTTCCTTCTGTGTCTCAAATTACATCCTGGTAGTTACAAATCATAAATAGCTAAAGATAGAAAAATAGTTGAGTTGAAGAAATAGAATTATTTTTCAAATTCTGGAATACTGCAGTCTGTCTTTCAGAGAATATAATTTAAACTAAAGCATTGTATGGAAGACAATTAGAATTCTCCGGATTTTAGTGAGAATAAGATTTTAATCTTCAGTCTTGTGGTCTTCCTTATATTTCAGTACCATGTAACATTTTTTTCTTCTCCTTGAGTTACGAAGCTTCTGCTGGTTTACAATATTTTGGGGTTTTGGGGGGGGGGTTGGGTTCTCTGGACTTTTTAATAAACTGTGTAGTTGCACATGTGAGGTGGCTTTTGTCATGTAATCATATAAACTTTTTATTTTTTCCTTTGAAGAACGTGCATGTGGAAGAGATCAGTGAATTATGACTGTTATTCTCTCATCATTATGCCTCACTTCATTAATATTGAGATAACATGAAACAGCCTATACAAGAAACTATCAAGAATTTATGTAGCCACTCCTTACAGCATCTGAGTGGTTTCCACATGAATAACAACAGTAAACTTTCTTGGCATTAGTCTATTCTTCTTTTGCAGGGTAAATTTTTCACCTTGGGCTGTTTTTGTTGGACACTTGATTTTTCTTGCTTCCATTTGTTAGTTTCTTTTTAAGAAAAAGTTTAACCTATCTGTATCCTCACAATGGCACTTTTTTGCTAAATAGTGTAAAAAAAACTGTCATCAATAAGTATCCTCTAACTTGTAAAATGTATATTTTACACCACTAAGTCAGATGAAGACCCTGGAAAGACATAAAAGAAGCACACACTGATACAGAACATTATTTTGGCTTGATATCTACCACATATCCAAAATCTTTTGTGTTTGTCTTAACAATCCGACATTTACGTGGACACTACCGATAGATATGAAATTATAGGGCAGGATCTTAGCGGACGTTTTTATGTGTCATACAACACTGAATTTGCAGCCAAAAAGAACGATTACGACAAAGGCAGGTTAAAATTTTTCTTGTGTTTTCTGAATGAGAGGTATTTAAGGCACTGGAGAATTCCCTGTCATAACTAAGACAGCCTTGAAAATCTGGGATTCTGGTGTCTTTGTACTGCCACATCAGTAAACTTTTTCTGTCATATTTACTGGAATTTATGTATTTTTCATATAACTAGATATGTGACTTACAAATGCTCTGTAGAGACTTTTCTCTTTCTAAATGTATTTTAAGAACCATTGGTTAAAATAGCATTAATAGGGTATTAGGCAAATGACAAAAGAAGCTATAGCATTGTGGAAGTTGTTGAGAGGAGAAAGTATTTCTGATTTTGAGGCACTTGAGTATTAGGAAAGATGAGTCAGGTAGGACGCTCATGTCATTTCCTAATGAGTTTTAAATACTTAAGAATACATTTTCAGAAATTAAACATCTGTGGAGGCAGAGGTTATTTTGAATATTTTTACTTCAAGATCATAGAATCACAGAATCATTTTGTTGGAAGAGACCTTTAAGATCAAGAGCAGCCATTAACCCACCACTACCAGGTCACCACTAAATCATGTCCCTAAGCACTACATCTATACATCTTTTAAAAGCTTCCAGGGATGGGGACTCCACCACTTCCCTAGGAAGCCTGTTCCAGTGCTTGCTGCCAGGTATGTTGACTCCACCTCTGCCCTATGAAGCCTGTTCCAGTGCTTGACAATCCTTTCAGTGAAGAAATCTGTCCTAATATCCAACCTAAATCTCCCCTGGTGTAACTTGAGGCTGTCCTCTTGTCCTATCACTTGTTACTTGGAAGAACAGACTGAACCCCACCTTGCTACAGCCTCCTTTCAGGTAGTTGTAGAGGGCAATAAGGTCTCCCCTCAGTCTCCTTTTCTCTAGGCTAAACAACCGCAGTTCCCTCAGCTGCTCCTCACAGGACTTGTGCTCTAGACCCTTCACGAGCTCCGTTACCCTTCTTTGGACGTGCTTTGGCATCTCAGTGTACTTGTAGTGAGGGGCCCAAAACTGAACACAGTATTCAGTAGTGCTGAGTGCAGGGGAAAAATCACTTCCCTACCTGTGCTGACCACACTATTTCTGATACAAGCCAGGGTGCTGTTGGCCTTCTTGGCCACCTGGGCATGCTGCTGGATCATATTCAGCCAGCTATGGACCAAACCCCCAAATCCTTTTCTGTCAGGCAGCTTACCAGCCACTCTTGACCAAGTCTGTAGTATTGCAGGAGGGTGTTGTGGCCCAAGTGCAGGAGCCAGCACTTGGCCTTGTTGAACTTCATACTATTGGCCTCAGGCCATCAATCCAGCCTCTGTAGAGCCTCCCTCAGGCAGATCAACGCTCCTGCCTGACTTGGTGTCATCTGCAAACTTACTGAGGGTGCACTCAATCCCCTCATCCAGATCATTGATAAAGATGTTGAAGAGGACCGGCCCCAGTATTGAGCCCTGAGGAACACGACTTACGATCAACCACCGACTGGATTCATTCACCGCCACTCTCTGGGCCCAGCCATCCAACCAGTTTTTTATCCAGCAAAGTGTGTGTCCATCCAAGCCATGAGCAGCCAGTTTCTCCAGGAGAATGCTGTGGGAAACAGTGTCAAAGGCTTTACTAAAGTCTAGGTAGACAATGTCCACAGCTCCTCCCTCATCCATTAAACGGGTCACTTTGTCATAAAGGAGATCCTTTAAGACAGTCAAGCAGGACCTGCAGTTCCTAAACCTATGCTGACTGGGCCTGATCACCTGGTTGTCACACGATGGCACTCAAGATGATCTGCTCCATAACCTTGCCTGGCACCAAGGTCAGACTGCCAGGCCTGTAGTTCTGTGGATCCTCCTTCCAGCACTTCTTGTAGATTGGTGACACATTTTCTAACCTGCATTGACTGGTACCTCCCGGGTTAGTCAGGGCTTCTCATAAATGATGGAAAGTGTCTTAGTGAGCACTTCCACCAAGTCCTTCAAGTACCCTCAGCTGGATCCCATCTGGCCCCAGAGACTTGCTTGCATCTAAGTGGTGCAATAGGTCACTAACCATTTCTTCTTAGATTATGGGGGCTTCATTCTGTGCTCCTTTCCTGTCATCCAGTTCAAGGGCCTGGGCACTTAGAACAGCTGGTCTTACTCTTAAAGACTGAGGCAAAGAAGGCACTCAGTACCTCAGCATTTTCCTCCTCCGTGGACACTATGTTTACCCCTGCATCCAATAAAGGTTGGAGATTCTCCTTGGTCCTCCGTTTTTTGTTCATGTATTTATAGAAACAGTTTTTATTGTCTTTTATGGCAGTAGCCAGATTCAGTTCTAGTTGGGCTTTAGCCCTTCTAATTTTCTCCCTGCATAGCCTCGCAAAATCCTCGTAGTCTTCCTGAGTGACCTGCTCCATCTTCCATAGGCCAAGAAACTTCCCTTTTCTTCCTTAGTGCCAGCCATAACTCTCTGTTCAGCCAAGCTGGTCATCCTCCCCGCTGGCTCATCTTTCAACACACCAGCATGGCATCTCCTGTGCCTTAAAGATTTCCTTCTTAAAGAATGTCCAGCCATCCAGGAGACCTTTGCCCTTCAGGACTGTCTTCCAAGGGACTCTGTCAACCAGGTTCCTAAATAGGCCAAAGTCTGCTTGCCAGAAGTCCAAGGTGGCAGTTCTACTGATCCCTCCTTACTTCCCCAATGATAGAAATTTCTACTACTCTCATGATCACTGTGCCCAAGATGGCTTCTAGCCTTCACATCACTCATAAACAGCAGGTCTAGCAGGGACCCTTCCCTAGTTGGTTCCCTCACCAGCTGTGTCAGGAAGTTCTCTTCCACACAGTTCAGGAACCTCGTAGAGTTTCCTCTCAGTTCCAGCAGACATCTGGAAAGTTGAAGTTCCCCCACGAGAGCACAAGTGATAGTGGTTGGGAGACATATTCCAGCTGTTTATAGATTATGTCATCTGTCTCTTCATCCTGGCTGGGTGGTCTAAAACAGAATCTCACCATAATCTGACTTGTTGGCCTTCCCCCTGATTCTTAGCCACACTCACCCCTATTGTTACCACCATTTTGCTCAAGACAATCAAAACACTCCCTAACTTACAGGGCCACTCTCCCGCCTATCCTTCTTAGCCTTCTGAAGAGTTTATAGCCATCCAATGCATCACTCCAGTTATGTGAATCATCCCACCATGTTTCTGTGACGGCAGCTATATCATAGTTGGCTTCCGGCTCCTTCTGTTTGTTGCCCATGCTTCAGGTATTGGAGTAGATGCCCTTCAGTTGGGCTATTGATCCCGTCACCTGTTAGGGGTTAGAAGGCCTAATTCCTACCTGACCATTACCAGGGCTACCATGGTTTCTAGCCCATTAATTTCTCTTTTGTCTTGGCCTTCGCTTGGCACTCCATCCCCTACCTCCACTGTTACAGCACACCAAAGGATCTCAATAGCGCACCACTCCACACATGATGTGTTGCCCCCAGGCTTATCTCCAGTCAGCCTGGTTTCATCCCTTCTCCCCTTAAGATCTAGATTAAAGCTCTTTCAATGAGCCTTGCCAACTCCTGTGCAAGGATCCTTTTCCCCCTTTCAGGCAGGTGTACCCCATCTGTCACCAACTGGCCTGGTGTTGTGTAAACCGACCCATGATCAAACAACCCAAAGTTTTTGATGGTGACACCAGGCTTAAAGCCAAGTATTGATCTGATGCGTCTTCCTCTTTCTTCTCTCATTATTGCCTGCAACTGGAGAGATAAAGAAGAAAACTCCTTGTGCTCCTGATCCCTTGACCAGTCATCTCAAGGCCCTGAAGCATCTCTTAATTGCCTTTGGATTTGTTGTTGCAATTTCATTGCTGCCTACCTGAAAAAATAATGCTTAATAAGCTGAGGGCCACAGGTAGTAGGGTAGGAAGTTTTCTCACCACATCCTTAACCTGATCCCTGGGGAGGCAGCAGACTTCCCTAAGAAGTGGGTCAGATCTGCATATTGGGCCTTCTGTTCCCTTCAGAAAAGAGCCACCTATAAGAATGATCCGTGTTTTTTTCCTCATGGAAGCAGTTTTGATACTGGGTGTAGGCCAACTTAACCTTGGCAATGCTTCCAGGCAAGAACTGTCATCCTTGTTAACATTAGGTTCCACTTGCAGACCCTCATAGCTGTTGTGAAAGGTCATCTGGGAAGGTGAAGTTGTTGCTGAGGGGACACGCTTGCTGCGCCGGGCAGGAACTTGTCGCCATTGCCCCCCCTCCTTTGGGTCACTATGTTGAGTCAGGTGGAGAGAGGATAGAGAATCCTCCATGTTATGTACCTTGTATGCCTGTCTCAGAGAAAGTAGGATGATAAGAATCTTGTTCTTGCCCTTCTCTGAAGATGGGTATGGCATTTATTTTCGTTGGGTTATCAGAAATTTCTGATCACCACAGTCTTCCAAAAATTATAGTGAGCAAACACAGTGACATCAGCTCCCTCAGCAACCTTGGTTGTGTCCCTTCTGGTCGCATGGACTTGTTTATGTTCAGATGGCTTAAGCATTCCCTAATTTTATCTTCCTCTACTTCCTTTTATATGCACAGAAAATGAATTCTTAAGGAAAAAAAAATAAGCAACATAATGCTGTACTGCTGAATTAAACTTGTTAGTTTGTGGTTTGTGACTATACCAGTAAAATGAATATTCGAGGACACTGAACTCTTTATCTTCATATTGCATAAGTCTTAATCAGAAAAATAAAAAGTGAAAAGCCAGCCAGTGTTGTAAGAATTAATGTATGGCACTGTATTAACGTTAATTGCCAACAAAATTGTTCCACTCAAATCTAGAAGGTTACACCAACTGAAAATCTAGCTTCTAGAAAAATGTTTGTGCATATGTATAATTATAAGTTGAATTGCTTAGAAATTTTTTAAGTTCTTGCACTGTAATTTTGTTCTTCAACAATACCTTTCTGCAATTTTTTGCAGTGGAAGATGAGGTTGAAGCTGAAAGAGTTCTCTTCTCATATGGGTATGGTGCTAATGTTCCTACAACAGCCAAAAGACGACTAAAGCAAAGGTAAAAAAGTGCCTCCTGAATTTATTTGTTCAAGGTGAAGAAAATGAAGATATGTGCGTTATGTTTTGTCCTAGAATCCAGCGAGTTTGATTAACATAAATAGGTTTTTTTGTATGACTTGAGTATACAAGAATAGAATGAAGACTACTAGGACCTGTGGTTGATGCATAAATGAGCTTATACATATATTTCTTGGTCATTTTCTGATCTTTTTTCATTGTCTTTCTAAAAGATGAATTTTAATTGTATAAAACTAAACAGCTGTAAAAACAGACTAGTTAAAATTTTTGCATGTATATAGTAGGAAATAACTTTTTAACACCCTAAGGCTCCAACTCACTGTGAGGTATAGGGAATGTGGATTTATTTATAATATTTTTAAACTGTGACCACAGCAAAACTTTTGCTCTTGTTCGAAATATGTATAGATAGTATAAAAAGAAAACATAAGCCAAGACTGGATCATGGAATGGTGGGATTTAGGCTGGAAAGAACACCCGGAGGTTAGCAGCGTCCAACACCATGCTCAGAGCAAATCCAATTGTTCAAGAGCTTGTCCAGCTAAGTTTTGGTTTTCTCTATGGATAAAGTTTCCACATCCTTCACAACATCAGGTCAAAGAAACATGACTTTTTTTTTGTTCAGAATCCTGTCTCTAGTCTGGCAGAGGAGACACCACAGCTAGGATGGTGGTTCTCCCGGGATTAGAATAATTTGCACTTGGAATGTGCCTACAATTGGCTCAAATGCAAGAAAGTCAACTGCATAATTTATGTTAGTGGTAGGCTTTGATCATGGTGTCTTCCTCCAAAATAAGAAACTCCACCATCACTTGTGGACCCACAAAGAAGAGTGTAAAGACGGGGCAAACATGTACCATAGCTTTATAGTGTACATTTCTAGTATTCAGGAGCTGGAAGTGCAGTTTTTGTCATGTATAGCTGGTTTTTACTGCAAGTATTAGTTTATTTAGTTGGGTTTGTCTTCTTAACCTCTACCTGTTCCACGACAAAGAATATTTAACATGAAAAGTTAGTGGTGAGAATTAAGGGCAAACGATAGTCTGTTCACGTTTGCGACAAAGATTTAAGAGCCATGTACTATGTCCTCTGTAATCCTTTATATTTGTTTTTAAAGTAACTGTTGTCGATACAATTGTCAGTCAGATTAGACCTGTTGTGCACTGATGGTGCACAGTTCAGTTTATGGATGGTATGCACTGAGCCTAAGATCTGAACTGGAGTGACTTCTCTCTTTCTTCAATATACAAGTTTCTGAAAAATGGCACATGTTTGACTAAAGGGATAGATCATTGTGAAGAGCCTTTAGTCCAGTGGTTAAGCCACGCTAAAAGGTGGTATTAGCTCTGTATATCTTCCTCACCTTTAGAGCTCTGTATTTCTTGTGTCATGTTGTGAAATGGATTGGTGACTAGAATTCCTTAATCTCGAGGGGTACACTGCTAATTTCTCTAGATATGGTTTTGATAATAAGCCACCAAGCTGCTGAAGCCTACAAAGATGGCCAGATTCATTACCAGATAAATTCAGACATCTAATCATAGGTTTAACACAGAAATGTGGCATATAGCCACCCATTATAACCAATCTAGTTCTAATCAATACAGTCAATGAAGTTCGGAGTGCATTTCAGTTCACCATCCCAGAGTCTGTTTTAGTGGAATATAGTCAGGTCCTACAGACTGATTGAATAGGACTAAATTATCAATAATAGCTTGAAAGACTAGGTTAGATGTCTGGAAGTAGGCTCTGCAATTGCATACTGAATCTTCCCATTGCAGCCTATGGAACCGTGCTGTTGAATTGATGATAAACTCTTCTGACTTTGGACATGAAACATGCAAGAGTTGAGGATCTAATTTTTTAACTAGGGTGTTTAAGTAACCTGGTAGTCCTTTCTCTTCACTTCTAAGTTAAATTGTGGTTCTGTGTAAGAGTTTATTTTTTTAAAAAAGTAACGTTTAATCATTTAGCATATTCAATGTCAGACAAAACATTTTGAAAATGATAGAAAACTTCATTTTTCAGTGTTCCACTACAAAATGTATATTAATGTGTTTTTTTATTATTATTATATGTAAGGAAAAGCCAAGTAAGTGATTCCCTAAAGATGCTAAAAAGTAAATCCTCATCATTAGTTGAAACATTTTGACATGATTGCTGTAACTGTGTAGTATTGTACAAATTATATCAGTAATTACTTTGTAAGAAATATAACAATGGCATAACTGTGAGAATGCTATTTCAGAGCTGTGTAAATTTTGTAATATTTTCATTGTTTTTCTAACTTTCACCATTCTGCGTGTTTCACTGTAGTTTATATACATTAGTATTTAAGCATTGATGAAAAATTAAGGCAATCAAGTTCTGAAGTATAAATGTGAGAATTTCTTTTCCATATTTTGGAAAAAATTCAACTTGAGCTTGCTTTTTATTGGCACAGTGTTCACTTGGCAAGGAGGTTACTGCAGCTAGAAAAGCAAAACTCATTGCTTGTAAAAGATCTGGAGCATCAGAAGAAACAAGTAACACAGATTTCACAAGAGGTAAATTACTAGTACAAAAAATTCAAATCTGTAGAGACTGTGAACAGTGCAGAGCAACTATTCATAAAATGAAATATTTCCTAAACAGTGTTTGTTATCTATTTGATGTCAAAAACTGGCCTCATAAATAACCAAACTCTATGTTAAACGTTTTCAAAGTTTTGAAATTAGGATCGAAAGAGGGATTACTTTACAGGCTAAACAAGAATGTAAGCCAGACAATGTTCTGATTTCTGAACAGAAGACCAGCCAGCCAAACTAGTTTGTTCTGTTTGATAGCTAATTCTTCAACGAATACCTTGTTACTTTTTTACACAGCTCTTAAATCACTTTTGAAGATATTTCTGTAAATCCTTTTCTGTGTTGTTGAGTTCTTGAGTCTTTTGAATATACAAATCTAGGGAATCTTTGGCATAACCTGCTTTTTAAAAAAGCTAAAATTAATTTTCATTTTACTTTGTTACAGTGAATTTAATTTCATGAGCTTTTAAAATTTGGTATATAATACCTGAAACCACATATTACATTAACATGGAGAACAAACAGTAAGCAAAACTCAGCTTGAAGTCTGCCAAAATTAGGGCAAACTAATTTTTAAAAATATTTTAAAGATTGTCATCTAAGTTTCTCTTAGGAACCAAAGAGCTCCTAGATTTGCTGTTAGATATTACCACCATATGGAATTTCTAGGCTGACTATCTCACGAATGTGTTTAACAATAAGATTTTTAAAGCCATGGTAATTATAAATTTGGATAACTACATGCAAGTACTTCACAGTGCAAATACTTGCATTTTCTATGTATTTTAAA
>NW_010397147.1:0-2076 GCF_000710305.1 Buceros rhinoceros silvestris
GAAAGGTGAAAGCCTGGTGTATGACTCTGTTCCCAGCGTACCCTTTCAGCATTGGACCATTGTATGTCTAGAAAGTGTAACATGACAGATACACTGTATTCTCGTCTTTATACCAAAAATCTTAATTGTTCAGATGAAGAAGTTAATTTTATCAGGCTCCTTCTGGGACATTGCCGTTTGTAATGTAATATCAACTTCGTATAATAAAATCATTCTAATTAGTCAAGGGTATCATTCTAGAACACAGGCTTGCCTGAATTGCAGGGGGATGGCATCGGTTTGGATCCAAACCTCTGCTTTTTACAACACCTACCTACTCTTTTTGTAACTGGTCGAAAAGGTGTTTCCACCAACGTGTTCAGAAAAGGCTCCAGATCAGTCCAGAAACCTTGCAAAGCCAGGTCTTCACATAGGATTTCCTTAATTCGGTCAAATGGAGAATTTGAGAGGCAAACTGCTCTTGCCAGAAAAGTGCTTACAGCATTTCTCCCTAACTAGATCTTGAGCCTCAAACACCAACTCTAAGCCGCTACTTCTACCAGTTTTAAAATAAAGATGTTTTAATAAACATTTTATTTCTAGACCAGTGGTTTAACCTCTGTAGTATCTAAAATATTTAGTGAGGCTCTTATTTTAAACACAAAATTCATGATTCTTAAAAGAATATATTTATGGTTTTAGTGCCCAGGGATCTAATAAATCTTCTGAAAAAAAAAAATTAGTGTAGAACAGATAGCTTGTAAAAATTGAGTTACAGCACTGTGGAGAAATACTTTGGTAACACAGCATCTCCAAAGTGAAAATCCCAGCTACTCCATCAGAGGCTGCCACACCTACAGACACACCACAGACCTCAGCACAAGGTTCTGTTCTGAGTCTCTCTGCCTGTGCCATAGAAGTCAGGCCCCTCGTGCTACCTCTAATTAAATTCCAAGCAAAATAAGTAAATTAATTAACATTTACTGACTTCAGTGCATGTGCTCTAAATACCTTGAGAACGAGCAACTAAAACATTTTCAGAAGGTAATGAGAAAGTTTCCCAGTGTAATTACTTAGCGTATGCAGAGAAACTCTGCCTGCTGTTATAGGGTACCTATGTCACCATACCATGTGCATAAATTTTACTTGTTATTCATCGTGCATACCCTGTTTTGCTCAGTTCTCATACAGGAGAGCATGATATTGAAGAGCCACTATGTGTCAGTGCAAGGACAGAGTTTATCTGATAAACAAGTCATTTTTGGAAACTGCAGATGCTCCTACTGTGAAGCATTAAACGTGGCCCCTCTTAGATACACAGAATGGGGTTCTGGTCGACTGAACACAGGCTGATAAGCTCTGCACAGCTCTGAATGCTGTTTGCCCACATACTAATGTTAAACAAAAGAACTGCAGACTGCAGAGAAAGGATGCGGGTCAGACAACTAAATTGCTTAAACCCTTAGGCAGCCTTCTGAAAAGAAAAGGCATGAAAGAAGCTGATATGAGCTTTTATGCAGAATTGTTCTGTTTATTATCCCTGTTAAGAAAATGATGGCAAGTATCTTGTTAAACTATATATTCCCAAATAAGACAAGAGGACAGCCACCTACTAAACAAGATACAATATGCCATTGGTCATTACATGATCAGCCATATATCTGTTTTACATTATTTTCAGGTTATGAATATAATAAAAACACAATAATAAAGCCGTGCAGATAATAACAGATGCTGTTAAATTGCATTTTTTCATTAAGTCATCTGATTTGTCATTGGAAGTTAGCAGGTAGTAACAGTCTGCCATCGTTGAAACCTACACCATGTTAAAATTTTGCAATCTTGTATTAAAACTTTGTTAGAGTACAATTGTTATAACTCTATTCAACTACATTACATGACAACTTAATAATAAAACTATGACAAAGTATATCACTATGATAACATCTAAACTTGCCTTGGATGAAACAGTGATATGATTTTATTACAAGATTTCTCCTATTGTTAGCACAATAAAAATACTGAAAAATAACACTTGTCTGGAAAACAGAGGGGGTGGAAAGCATACGTGTCTCAGCAGAATCTGTGCTTTCCCTA
>NW_010397147.1:2510-23143 GCF_000710305.1 Buceros rhinoceros silvestris
ACAGTAGTCTTCACCTTTCGTCGCAGTGTGTCTCTCTCCCATCGCTCTTATGCACGCGTGCACATGTACACACACGGCACAGACTAAGTGGAGCAGAAGGGTACTCAAGGTGCTGAACTCTACCTGTAGGTAGATGAGCCACTGGCAAAGCCAAAGTGTAGAGAGGCTGCACCCAAAATTGTGGCAGCCTGTAAAGCTGTGTAAAGCAGAGACTGAGACTAGCCTGTTTATCACGAAAACCAGAAGTACGCCTCATAACAGCAACAAAATTGAACTCTCTGCTTTTTTATTAAAAACATGTATGACATCATGGTATTCCATTGCCATCTTCGTGACATATGCCGCATCTGATTACACATGAAAACCATTCATGAAGAGGCATTGCAGGAACGCACTGCCATTATCGATTTGAATATACACACACAATGCCACTCGGTGTAAATACTCACTGGAACAAAAACTGCTGCTTGGCAGATAAACAAAGTAGCGTAGCCCTGATCACCAGGAGAACAGCTTCACACCTGGAACAACTTTGATTCATGGACAAGTGCCAAGACTGCATCTTTCTGCAGAGTTCCATTTTAACCTAGAACATGTACGGAGTCAAGAATCCTCTCCAACTCCTTTGGACCTTAAAAGCATGCGCCTCTCAGTGCAGCCCAGGATGGATTCCAGCATTTCTAGCCCTTATCATAACACACCAGCAGTGGGATACGGTGCGCATCAGATCATTTAAACAAGCGGAGACTTTGTCCAAGGGCACACCAGAGATGTGACAGCTTAGTAGTGCAGAAGGAACGAGATCATCCCAACAATCTGAAAAGAGTCGCTGGGCGGAGCTGGTGAATGAGACGCTTACACACTTCTCAGGTGGAGGTAAAATACTGCATTTTTAAATTTATTTTGTAAAAAATTTTAAAAAGCTGCTAGTGTAGCACAAATACTATGCTCTGAGATGGTTTAACACATCTTATCTGGTACTCACCATCTCAGTGAGAGATCCCTTTGCTACGTGTGATGCATATATCCTAAAGAATATTGATTTTTTCAGTTTGGTGGATGAGGAAATTTTTTAGCTTGAGCCAAAGGGGATCTGTTCCCCCCCAAAAAAAAGGTGAAAAGAATACATATTGATCAGAACACTTAGCTCAACAATATTGTTTTGCTTTGTTTTGTTTTGTATACTCAAACTTGTAAGTTTAACAATATTGAAAAAGTAACTGGAAAATAAAAGACTGAATGCTCTAATTTGGAAAAGCACCTAATTAACTATCATGATTCATATTTCTCATTGCTTCACAGGGCTTTTTGATCCAGACAATCACTTACTTCAACTAGATTTTCAAATAATCTTGGTCAACCCAACGTAGCCTGACAAGCGGTAAGAAATAGCCTGCTTTTATCCAACACTCCTGCCCAGTGAAGAAAGGAAGTGTAGCTGTCAGTACGTTCAAAATGAGAAGCAGGATCAGAGAGATCAAGGCTGCCTCTGCATTGTAGCTTAGGTTGCAGGGCCAGAGAGCAGGTTATATCCTTGGACGCCTGATCCCCAACCTGTCACCTGCATTATGGATTAATCTTGCACTTACACTTTGTGGGTGCTCAGAGAGTTTGGATTTGAGCATGAGCTATCATGGATGTGCCCTCAGTCACCTGAACTCACACAGACAGGAGGAATTGAGCCCCATGCCCATATTTACCTGATTATATGTGCATAAAAAATTCACACTTGTGTACGCAGGGTTATGTTATTATTTTTTGTTAATACTTAGCACTTCTAGCTCAGGCTGTTTTGATGAAGTTTTGTATACAGTTTCTATTCCTTCTGCAAGCAGAGCTTTTCAAATTGTTTATGTAATCCCTATAGGTGGACCATGCAAAGTAGGTTTTGTTAGACATGCTTTATTTCACAGTTTTGACTGTTTTGAGATTTTAGCTGCTAGTAAGCCCATCTTTTTCCCATCCTTTGTACTCCAGTAACTGGTAAGGGATGAATTCAGCCAGTAAAAGTGGATGATATCAATATGATTTGAGGTCTGTATGTATCTGCTGTTGTTGCAGATTTATTACAGAATAAATAGTACAACTGAGAGGTGCTCATAGCCAGAGTATCTGGTCCTGAACTGTCAGAATTAGTCCCACAGTCAAATAGCAGGGAACGTGTGTTCTGCCTTTAGATTAAATTTATTTTTAACAGTAGGTGGTTTCATAATTAATTTGAAGAAAAATTATATCCAGCTAATAACTTTTTTTCTGAGGCTAAGACCTTTCTTGATTTTATTTGTTGGAGAGGGGAACAAAAAAAAATAGAACAAGCTTTATGAATGTGAATGTCTGTCTTACTTTATTCTTATTCTCTTTTGTCTTGCTTGCTCTTGGGGCATAATCCTGTAAAATGCTGAGCATCCTTGATATGTAATGTTTCCTGTGGGATTTACACCTTTCTGTATGAGGAACATTACTTACTTCATCAGAGACAGACTTTATCATCCTGCAGAATAATATGTAATTTATTGTATTTCACAAATTTAGAGGTTTGGTCAGATGTGATGTATTTCGGTATGTTTCTGAACGTATGAAACATTCTGGGCATTTCAATGATAGAACTGCAAATTAACGAATCTACGAAAAAGAATTTTTTTTTTTTTTTTTAAAGCCAGATATAGCCTATCCGTTGCTGGATCATATGAACTTTATCTCTCTAGCAAGCCTACTCAGAAGAAAGCCTTGTATAGTAATTCCCAGATGGTGAAGAATTGTTTTTATATTTCAGTTAAGGACTGAAATTGGGAAATTTCTCTTTCACACCTCAGTTTCTGTGTAGCTTGCACTATTATGCTCAGCTGTATTATAGAGCAAGAAGCCTTTAAAATATGTAAATTTTCAGATGAATTTCTGAACAGAAAATGGTCATACAGACTCAACACATTCCAAAAAACAGAGAATGTCAAAAGAAAGGAAACAGATCAAAACACTGGTTTTGACGTTACTTTCAATTAAAGCTACATCTGTGAGGTCCACATACGCTTGGTGAATTTTTAAGAAAGGAAAAGACATGAAGGAGTTATTTTATACTGGATGGTGGAGGAATACTAAATAAATGGCAAGCACTATTTCAGTAGATTAAAATCCCTTCCGGTACTGATTTCAGAAGATTGTTTTCACTGTCTTAATCCCAAAATTATGCTATTCTAGAAGGAAAATCTGACTTCCCAAAATTTAGAAAAAAAAATCAGAAAACTTATTAATTAGATGAAACAGATTATTGCCTGCATTCTCATTGTACCTGGGAGCCTCATTCTTTTTATATACAATCTAAGTCAATAAACATATTAAATGATGGAGATTCTATTATTTCTTGAAGTATATAGATGAAACAGATTATTGCCTGCATTCTCATTGTACCTGGGAGCCTCATTCTTTTTATATACAATCTAAGTCAATAAACATATTAAATGATGGAGATTCTATTATTTCTTGAAGTATATTCCATGGCAATTTCAGATTTTAAACACCTGCATTTTTTAGAGAAAAACTGTCAACACAACTGTACATTTATGTGAACAACTCCCTCGATACTGCATGCAAATGATGTATTTTAGCATTCAAATGAGCATTTAGGGTTTTAAGCAGAAGTTTACACACAAGTGTCTGACATATGTATTCTTTTATATATAGTTAGTATGAAATAAACCTATTGACTCAACTTAAAAACTATAAAAACAATACTGAAAGTAAGAGGAAAACAAGCCTTGAGGGCAGAAGAAAATGAAAGCAAACAGGAATATTGAAATGTTGGTCTCTCATAGAGTAAGAAACTTTCAACAGAAAAAAAAAACCCAAACACCCAAACAAATGAAAGGAAAGCCACTAAAAAAATCTTCTAAAATCCAGAGCAAAATCTTATTTATTTCTGTATATCATCTATTGATTCTTGGGGCAGCAGATTTTTCCACGTCTTGGTCTTTGGTGAGATATTTTTCTGAGGGTCTGCCCCACTTGGCACAAAATTCCTATTCCTATTGGTGCAATGTATGCTGTCCTTGCCAAATGAGTCTGAGTATCAGTTCACGTGAGTGGCAAGAATTATCCTGGTTGGCTGTAAGATCACCTTGCCAACAAATTTGACCTGACATCCCCAACCAGACTTGATATATGTGCAGTAGTTACTCAGGCTAAACTCCTGATCAATATGTCAGATTTTAAAAGTGATTGCAACAAAGTAGACCTGGGATTATGAGGCACCCGCGTTCACAGACACTGTGGAAACACAAGCCTCAGACACTTGTATTTTGCATGTCACGCTTGATGACATGATGAAAGATCTGAGCATAGCGCCAACACTTTCACATCCAGTCTAGCTATGACCCATTAAGGAGACCAAAAATGTACAATATGCATAAAAAGCTGGCAAATAATGCATACACACACACATACACAGACTTCAGCTACCCAGAACACCAACACTTTTTGAAAACCACATGAACCTCCCAAATTGCACCATAAACATCCATTAACATGATAATACCCATTAATCCAGCCAAACACAACTCATTTGTCATCTTTCTGTTGCAACCCATCTGTGAGTGTGTAGGAAGGGGAGGGGGGAATTCACAGTCTTATCTGTCAGGGGATTAGCTTTCACAAGAAGGACTGATTTTAAGTAATTCTGCGGTAGGAAAAAGCTCATTTGTTTCCATTTATTGAAGGACCTTTTCAGTACTGGACTTCTGTGATCTTGCTTAAGTCTTAAGCAAAGTAGTTAGAATGGGGAAAAGAATAAAATTGCCATCCAGCATTCAGATTTATTTTTGCTCTTTGCCTCATAACTTCCTTGTATTTTTTGTTTTCCTTGTGAATTAAGAGGTGCATTTTAGTGGCTATGTTGATGTCTGACCTGGTGGGAACTATTTCTAACTCGAAAACAGTTTTGCCGTATTCTGGGGCTCTTCTCTCGGCTGTGAAGAGGTATATCCATACGCTGTGACATAATAAAACACATCCTGGCTCCACAAACGTTGTGCACAGCAAAGTATAGATCAACACAATACAATCTCTAAACATATAACTCAAAGGTATAGCTTCTATTCTACATCACCATATTTATTCCTCTGGAAGTCCCAGAGAGGGAAGTATCTTCTTTTGCAGCCTTGAAGAATAGAAGCTTCAGAACAAAAACATTTGGGATAATCTGAATGACAGGTAATGTTGATTAAAACTATCTGCAAAAATAAAACCACCATAGAGGAAGAAAACTAAAACATTTTATTTTTCTGCTTGTGATTTTATTTTAAGCATGTCTAAGCCTTGTTTGCTTCCCACTGAAGAATGAGGAGGCTACAGAGATTGCTGTTTCCCTCTGCTGCAATGTAAGAGTTCCTGTGTAACTATGTTAGCCAAGAATTTTCGAGGCAACCTAGTAACTTTGGAGGAGTATGAAAGTGTGTTATTGAAGTGTTGAATTTGGTCCTACATAAAATACAATGTAACGAAACACAAAGAAATTTAGTAAAAGCAAAATTTTATTTACTGGTTCAATTTCAAAGGAATTTGAGGTGTTTTACTTTCCCCTCATTTATTTCAAAAATAACAATTTTTGATAAGTATTTTGAAATAACAGAGTTTGAAACTGAAATGGAAAAGGGGAGTTCTTGCATAAAGTTACGAATGCAAAAACAGACTGTAGAGTAAGAGGCCAAATCTAAACTTATTAATGGATTTTATGTACAAGAAGAACCAGAACTTTGTAAACATTATCCCAAAACATGCTCTGGAGACAGGGCTGGCCTTCGGGTGGGAAACTAGCAAATGTAGTAATTAGCTGCAGCAGGAAATCTAGATTTCTTTTACTCATAGTACCATAGTTAGCAGTTTTAGAGACTTGCATCTTTCTTTGTTGAGAACACTCAGGAAAACAGTGCTGAGGTCTCTGCATAGCTACTCAGCTGTTTTTGCAAAGATCAAACTGTAGTTATTGGTGAAATGGAAAATGATGTCCAACATTCAGAAGTTTATTATTTATTTTAGAAAAACCCTTCTTTATAACTGCAAACTCCTGTAACTCCTGCAAACTCCAAACAACTTCTGTTGTTTGGGGAAAATAAAATTATTTTATTTGTATGACTATGTGCATGCCCACATAAAATAAAACTAAAATGGTGCAAAAGATCTGGGCAGTCTCTAATATTTTACCACTAAAAAGTAATGGAAAGGAATTTTTTTGTTTGATTTCTTTTATTTTTTTTTTTTTTGAGTGGCAGTAGTATAGTGGCATAAATTAAAATCCCTAATTACTGCGTTTTCAACAATCTCTTTCAAAACTTCTGTACAGCCTCCCCTTCATGATAAATTAAATTATTACACTGAATTAGTCTAATTGATAAACACACCAAATTATCCCTATGAAAACCTATGCGTTCCAAATCAGAAAGTAAAATAGCAGATATAATTTTGCATTAATAATTCTGTATGTAGTACAAAATCAACTGAGGAAAGCAGGGTAACATTTAAGAATGATCCTTTTAGTGATTAGAAGTTCTAAAGGGAAGATTATAAATAAGGGAATGATGAGATGCAGTAAAGGCTCATTTGTTTCAGCATCAAGTCTCCAACATCTGCCTTTCTCCCATACACACTTACACACTCCCATCTTCACTACTGTCATTGTATTTTGTAATCAACAGCCATTTAATTCTTCAAAACCAGAAAATTCTTTAGAAACAGAAAATTTCCTCTAATTATAGGCCCAAATTCTTTGTATATATAATTTTCAGGTCTCTGCAGTGAATATGAATGCAAATAAAATTTCTCTTTTATACGAAATTGTTACAGAGATAAATCTACATTGTATTCACACATGAATGCAGTCCCTGCTTAGTTTCAGCGTGCTACATGTATTTGTAATGGAATTGTTCCCATTTCAGTACTTGTGAACAATATCCTTTATATCTTTCATATGAGAATAGCCATTATGAGTCCATTAATGGGCAAGATTCGTCCATACAATACTCCAGGGAACTTTCATGTAAATTTGCATATTTTTCCTAAATATGTATGTGAACTTGAAAGATGAGACTCTTAGACATTGAGGATGCATTATTAGAGATAGACAGACAAACTGATCTTTCATCCCTCACAGACCTGGTACTACACAGGTGGCAAATTGTATTTGCTGCTTCTTTTAAGATGGCTATCCTAAAATTACAAGAATTCTAATGCTTATTCAAAATTGGTAGTGATCATGAAGATTTTGTCTTTCCTTGATCAAATACAAGCTCGCTTAGGCATTTAGGTACCTACACAAAAATTATCTCTTTTTCAGGAAAGCTGAAGAGATAAAGGACAGAATAACGTATGCTAATTATGAGACATGGTCAATGTCTTTGAAAAGAATCACCTCTCTTTGAAAATAAAAAATCCTCTTTTATTTTTAAGTTTAAAATTAGACAAAACAAATCCAGGCCAATGAACTGAAGTTTAACTTCAGTAGCCTACGTCCCTTTAACAGTTTGCATTCAGGTGTTTACTGGAAAAAACCCTTAGAAAGTATCCTGGAAAACATAGTTGAGCATCATAAACAGAAGTGGTAAAACTTCTGGTTTATTTTTTTACTTTGAGCATCTGTCTGTCTGTCTGTGGTCTTCTACCTCTTTACTCATCCTTTGGCTGATCTTGGTTTTAGACAGAGACCTGTCTTTCCAGTCTGCGTATGGCATCTGTTGTAACTGTATCTTTGTCCCTGAACTCTTAAAACACTATTGTAGAAGAAATAATGAGTGGTGTGGTTATGTTACAGGTGAACAACGCTAAAACAATAGTTCGTTATCAGTGTTCACATGTAAGAATGAATAGAAAAGTACACAGGAGGAAAATAAATTATGCTTTCAGTTGCCAGGGCAGGTACAAAACCTCTCAGCCTGCACTCTAACCCTGCTAAATAAGCAAGCACTGGGATGGGCAGTTGGTAGAGGCAGGTTCACATCCCCACTGCTCAGCACTGGATAGTTCTGTGGCCAAGTAGTGGGCACGCTTCAATTGCTCTGCACTTGGTGTTGGGGCTCCTCTGTGCCTCAGGTGGCTTCCCAGTGCTAAGAAATGCATACAATTGCTTTGTATGCCTGGTTTTTTCTGAGTTCACAGTATCCAGAAATAACATGAGGGTTGTGTCATCGCCCATCAAAGTGGTGTTTTCATCTCATCAAAGTGAATGCATATGTTGCAAGCCCTGGGGTGTACTTTAAGGTGTGGGTGGAGGTTGAAGATGTTTCAGTGATTGAGGAGAGGACTGGGGAGTATAGCAGGAGCCAAAACTGATGTTACCTGGCCCATGCTACATTTTGGGATCAGTTTCAGAGTGAAGTATCCCCCCAAATATTCTATTTTTTCATAGAGTATGTTGCAGCTCTCCAAGCAGATACAGGCAGCAAACTATAAATTAAAGCCATGTGGCTGACCACAGCTGCAGTGTCTGAACCTACTTCTTTTATTTAACTGTGTAGCTATACCAGAGTTATGGTTTTGGGGATTATGCTAGGTTAAACTATTCAAGAAGTATTTGAAAAGACCTGATGCCTATAGAGAACTAATAACTACTCAAGAAGATCCTGCCTCTCTAGTGGATTGCATATTACCTACATGTGACATATTTATTTTAGCTGCAAGCTATTTTTTACTGCTACCTGCCATATTTCAGAAAGAAAACAGATGCTTTCATTAAGAGACCCATAATAGAGAAGATATAAGTATGTGCAAAATGCTATGGACAACAAGGAGAAAAACAAAAGAAATTATGCCTATCTGTAGACAGTTTGTAGTGAAGTTTGAAAGTGACAGCAGAGAGGGGCAGACACAAATCTTGTTATTTATTAATTGGATTTCTGTCTGCACCTGTTGCACGCTTATTTGAAAATACTTGCCTTGGCAAAAAGTAGGTAATTTCTTCTTGATACTTTTACATTAAGAAACTGATGTATAACCTCTTTAAGTTTTGTACTTCTGTGCATTTGATAAATTGTTTTGAACGCTCTTGAGTCACACATATGTCTCTTGTTGCCTGTTTTTTCAAAACTCCCAGCTATGTTATTTACCACAGTGTATTGCCTGTGCAGGGCAACCCTGAGATTTCCTTCTTTCGTTCAAAGAATTCTTATGAAAAACACATATGCACTGAAGTGATGCAGGAGGCAACAGAGAGGGGCTTGCACAAATAGTTGGGATAGCCCAAACGAGGGGAGCAAAGTTTAATTGCTTAATTGGTTGAAAAGAAACCTGTCGTGAAACATTTATTGATATTAAAATCTGGTGTATGATTAAGATCACCTTTGAATCTGAAGGAAATTAAGTCAATGCCTTGGAAACTAAAAAAGTTAACACGGATTAGTTATTCTGCTACCTATGGCCAATTAAAAGCAGATAGAAACGCATACTTTTATGTTTAAAAGATTGAGAGAGAAATAAGCAGTGGCCAATACAGAGAGAAGGAAAGGAAAAGAAGACAGAAGAAGTAACTGCATACGCTATTTATTGGAATGAAGAAAAATAACTTTGCTACATGACATGAAATGCCTTCTTTTGTGCAGATTTATTACTCCGTTTATTCTTAAAACAAGCCAACTATAGACATTTACCTCTGGAATACAAAAAAAAGTTGCTTATTTTTGTACCGTGGAGTTTCATAGAGCTATGGACTGATGGTTTCACAAGGCATCAGTCACACTTGCACAATATTTGCTGATATAAATATAAAAGCTCCATTTCAAAGGATAAATAAAGCAACACTATTATCTAAACAGGGTAAAATGTAACATCCTTGTGGCTTGTGGAAATTTTTGATGTGCCTGCTGGCTTTTCAATAAAAATCAATTATGCCTTAAATGCAAGCAGTAGTCAACATACTACAGACTATAAATTCAATTTCATACTCAGAAATATGGATTAGCTGAACTTGATGCCCTTCCATTGATTTCAGAAAGCAAAAGCTGATAAGGTAAATAATAGTAAGAAGCTCTCTGACACTCCACATCAAGTTCCGGATTTCCATATTATTTTTGTAAGAACTTTCCAGGCACCACAATATCCTTCTTGTGAAATATGTATGATGAATAGATATTATATGGATTGCTGATTCATCTCTATTTACAGAACGGATATTTGGCTTTTATAATGCAAGGTGGGAACTGGATAGCAAATGAATATATTTATTTCTTTTAGAACCATGCAACGTATATATCATCCAGGTTGAATAAAGCCAGTGGGTAATTACAGAGCAGTCTGATTAAACTCATGTTCTCTAGACTGCAAACTTTTCTAAATAATGTTTCTAGACATAAGGTAAGCAAGAGAAAACCAGTCTCTTTAACATACAAGAAAATTTAAAGCTGCTGTAAATTTTTAACAAAACAATCTCTCAGCTCTATGAACAGAACATCCGAGACTAACATGAATTACAGAAAATGTGCTGTAGTTTGAGGGGAAGAGGGGCAATAATGTTAAAACTGGGAAATATAGGAGGAAGGATGGTAATGAAAGAAAACTTTTGATTATTTCTCAGAAAGATCCATTCATATCTGAAAAAAAATTCTTTCTTTCCTGAAATTACAGAACACTTGGGCTGTAAATCTTATGTTCTTTGGCCTTCAAACAGGGCTGTCATTCTCCTTTCAAAAAAAAATCTGATTCATTCAAGTTAAATCCAAAAGGCAACTTAAGTAGACTTAACCCAAAAGGACTTGTTCTTACCTTCATCCAAAGGCTTGTCATTACTTGGACTCTAATTTACAAACACTGCTCTCTTTTGTCACACATCTAGCATGTTGAAAGAGACACTGTCAACTTATATATGCCTTTCTCAAGGAAAGCTGAATCCCAAGGAACATCTGTGATAGACATAGATACCAAAACCTTTCTGAAAAACGCAAACCACTGCTTAGGACCTACTGACACAAATAATGCTTACAGGATTGCAGAACCATCAACATTTAAAATCTCAGTACTACGAAATGAAAAGGAGCTTAATATGCCTAAAACCAGTAATTTTGGGAACTGTTTTAGAAAACCCAGAGCTTAATTCACAGCCAACACATGATTTGCACATTATACTTCGTCAGCTCACTTCCATTGGTAGCCTCTGCCCTGCCTGTCTCCAGAGAGGCCACACTGAATCTCACATTCCTCTCTCTGAAGAATAGTATTTGACGGTTCTCTACAGCAATCAGTGCTATCTCCCGCGTTTACACCATATGGGTAAAGCACCAAATTGAGATTTAGAAGACCCGAATGTAATTTCTAACTCTCCTGTTGGCTCTGGCATTGGCTTCCTAAATGTCACTGCACCCCACCAAGCTGACATGTCTGTTCTTATGAAGGAAGCGGTCATTTCAGCTGTGCTGCCCCTTCTGTCATCCTTTGTCACGTGCTGGGGTTGCACTGCCTCTGACCTGGACAGGGAAACAAAACTGATGAAATGGCACTGGGCTAATGGAAAGGACCTCATGCCAAAGGTGTGCTCAGAGCCATCATTCCTCTCCTTTCCCCTGCGCAGTTCCAGACATGCCATGCAGTTGTGCATGATACCTGGCAGCTACAGCTTGCAGACAAGCAGGAGATGTGTAAACTGCAGGCATTGAGATCGGGACCGGGAAACGAAGACCCCTAAGTGGATCCCATACTTAAAGGTGAGAGACGTGGTGTGCAGAGGTGCCTGCCAAAGTTCTTCGTAGTGCTTGGTACACTGGCTCCCTAGTAGTTCCTTACTTAATTTTAATTCTAGTTCTAATTATAATACTAAATTAATTCCTTCTTCCAGTTCCTCTGCAGAACTTATTTCCAGCAAAGGCCTCTGTGCGTTCTGTCTTTTTGCATTAACTGAATGAGTTGATTTATACACCAAACTACTTCAGAAATGACTGAAAGAAACTTGCATTATGCTTATCTAACAGAAGTGTATCAACTTGTATTGTTATAGATCATTTACTTTCCCGTCATTTTCCATCTTTCTTTCTGGTCAGTCTTAATGCAAGTCCGAATCTTAAGAGTCACAGCATGCAGCAGTCCCCCAGCAGAACCAACGGAAACTTGATTTTAGGTGTTCTGCTTTGGAGGGCTTATCCTGTAAAGCAATATATTCAACACGTGTGCTCTGCTACAACACAAGCTTTTAATTTTCGTTTAAATGGAGATATAATTACATAGAGTTCTTGCACTGTAACTGTGGCAAATCACATCCTAAATACGCAATTGTGTTAAATCCTGATTAATGAAATTTCTTTGTAAGCTAAACATTGCGTGTTAGATTTGTATAACAATGACAGATAAATCTAATAAACCCAAAAAAGCTGCTGATATTTCCCTGTGTTGTTCTGGTGTAACTAAAGTATATACAGGAAAAATATACAGCATTGTTTATGAAAATATAATTCTTGTAGATACACTCAGAAAACTGCAAACATTCATAAACATCTCTCTCTTTGGGGAAAGAGAAAAGTGCCATTTAACAGGTGTTAGAATGTAAATGACATCTCATTAGTGACTTCCTTTTGCAGCTCAGAGACAAATAAAACCTTCATTTAAAAGCATTAGTGTTGCTCCTAAGGGTTTCCGGTATCATAATGTTTTGGTTTATGATGATATTTAGCCTTTTCTAACATTCCCATTTATTTCTACAGAATAAACCAGCCTCTATCTTTAAACTTAAGACTCAGAATAAAACCAGGGTGGAACAAGATGACTATAAAGCTATTCATACCTTCCTCCCTTGCAAGTAAGTTAATGCAGGGAATTATCACCTGATTTAACATGAGAGAGAAAAAGGCCAGCTCGTCTTCACTCTGGACACCAGCTGGATTCTAATTTTCCTCTGCAAGGCATGAAAACCTCTTCTTATATGTTTCTTAGATGGAGGTTTCTACAAAAGAGTTTCCCTCTATGATACTTTTCCCAAAAAACCCACTCCTCACAAAGTGGTTTTGGAGACGTGTTAAATTACTACAAGTGTTACTAGAATATTAATTCCGTCCTTCTGCATTAGGTGATTGCTACATACCAGTTTCCATCTTGTTAAAAAAAAAATAAATGAAAGAAATTGAGCACAAGCACTTCTGTGATAGTAGGAATAACTTTCGCTTGGCTTTCTAAGAATAACTGCAATCAGATGGTATATTAAAAATGTGGGTGACTCTTTGGCAATGAGACTATCAAATTCAAGTACCGTGCTGACCAACAAGGCTTTTGTGCACCAAGATTGCAAGGACATGGTAGAAAGTGAGCATTGTCTTTCAGCAAACACTGAAAGGAACACGAGAACCCCTGGAGCTGATCCTCCAGGTCTGTTACTCATCAGCCAGCACCACAAGGTGTATGGCCTTCCAGTCCACCACATCTGGGAATCATGTCCTGAAGCTGCTGAATGAGTCACTCAGCTGACACTTTTCCATTTTCCACATCATTTCACAGTTAAGTTCACCTGTTTAGCAAAGGTTGTTGACTTAACCATTGGCTCATGTTACCTATCGCTGCAATGTTGTACCTATTTGGGATATTTTTCTGAAGATCTCAAAGATCATAGATGAAAATGTGTGCCTTCCCACGTTCTAAATTAGCAGTAAGCGCTTAAAATGCACCTGAGGCATTATCTAAAAAGCTCAAGGTAAACCTACGCAAAAGTGCAAAGTTAAGAAATCAATGAAAATGGTAATAGTGATAATTACAATAATAACAATTATATGGGTGTTTTAAATCATTTCGTTGTTAGTTTTCATTCCCATTGCATTTCATAAATCAGTTTACATCCTCAAGGAGAGTATCATTTTTAGTCCCAGCCATTGCTGGGTAAAGAGCATTGCAGTGAAGGGACTGAGGGCAGAGGGGGAGATATCCAGTGATTTACAGTGGAAAAGGGATGCAAAGACTGTGTGAAAAGACGTGCAAGAAACTGACTCGTCATGGATGGGAACAGATTATACTCGCAGAAAATTCTAAATGCTTTAGGGAAGGCAAATAAGGAACTTTATTTACCCTTGTTCAGAAAAAAAATGGTCAGGACATTCAATAGCTCTGAAAAGCAAAAGTTAACAGCATGATTTTTCAAATACATCTACTTTTTGGAGTACTGTAATTCGCACCAGTAGAACTCATCATCAAACAATATCATATTTGAAAGTAATGCTGTTTTGAGAATAACGTTGAACACTTACATCTGTAATAAAAATGACATTGCAGAGTCTAATCATGCTCTACAAGTCTGTTCACACAGATTTTGTATAAAGGTAGTATGTTTCGGTCAACTTTTTTCAAAAATATTTTTGTTCTAAAATTCTGGATTAAACCAGTCCATCTCATTTACTCATTTCCTAAATCATTCAGCACGTTTGACAAATATAAAAAAATCGGAAAAATGTGGCAGTTAAAAAAAAATTAAAATTTATCTGAATTAATTCCACTTTTAAAAAGTTTTGGTTCAGACTTTCATTTTATAATACTCACTATCCAAAACTAACAAAAATCCTTACATTTAACCATAATTTCCCCATAGCTTTTGTTTGCATATACAAAGCACCTCATAAATCGTGAAGTTTCAGTTCGAGCTTTCCGAAGTACCAACATTAATAAACACATAGTTATCTCCTGAAAGCCAGAAAACTGGCCCTCTATAATTTAGCTAAATCTCCTACTTAGATCTAATGGGAGTACTTTGTTCAGGAATCTTTTGACATTCTTCACATATTTTAATCAGTGTGATTGTATGGAACATGCTACATCTCTATAGAACACAAAGTATTGGCTAGTGAAAAAGAATTCACTGGGTATCAACAACAATAAATTAGAACAAACATTTTCTGAGTATGTGCACAATATTCTTGTGACCAGTTCATTCCGGAACAGTTTATTACTCTGCCAGGGTATCATCTACAATTAATGTGGAGATAGTAGTGGGTAAAGGGACATTGGGTGAGGATATTTTTGTACGTGATGAGCAAAAAAAACACTAAATGGGTGTCAGAATCTGAAGTTGCAGTCATAGTTCTGAGAAAATACTCAGAGTGAAGAATATTTAACAATGAAGATAAATAATGTAAAGAAAAAAAAAAAGAAAACAGAGCAAAAGAAAAACAGACCAAAAGAAAAAAACCAAAACCCTATCTCCTGTGTTCAAAAAATATGGTATTGTGATGCTTTATGATTTGCTCACAGAATCCGTTTTTCCAGCAGCATCTTGATTTGCCCCAGAAGAAAGAAGCAGCAATTCCATGCAGCGAGAGAGGGAGGTGCGGAGCACAAAGCTCTGGCATGATGTAAGGGTTTCTGCATTTTAATCTCTGTTCTCTTGTAATCTCCCTCTGTGGTTCAAGTCAAACCACTTACTCCTTTTCTGCCACTGCTTCAATTTCAATACAATTTACTTATTTCCCAGGAGAAATGGAATGCTCATTTGTTATACGTAAAGCTGACTATAAAGCAAATACAACTCTCCAACACCCACTCCTCATTACTTTTGGAAATGCCTTTTAAAATATTGGCAACTGTGGGAAAAGAAAACAAAACCAAAACCAGCAAAACATTTGGGCTCTGCAAGTTATCCTGCTACTTTGGGGGTTATAGTGGTTTCCAGAAAAAAGCTGTCTCATCCCAACTCTGACATACTTTCCCCAAGATCCCACACCAGGACTGCTCATACCTTTGTGATTACTGATGGAAGTGGTCTGTGACTAAGAACCACAAGATCCCTAATCTTGTCATTCCTCGTGGTCCCCCAGCATGTCACTGTCTTCAGTCAGTCTTTTGGTGACACTTCCAGCACCTGTGACAAAGTGCCCCAGGTCAGGTACTGTCAGCCTTCTTTCCTGCTTTTTGCCTAAGGTAAGAGGTTTGTTTCCCTTGTCCCAAGGACCAGACTCTAGCAAATATTCTCCCCAACAGCCTTAAGATCCAAAAGGGCCTTCAATAAATCAATGTTTAATTGAAAAACAAGAAAATATCACAGCAAAATCAAAGCTAAACTGTTAAAAACCACCCATCCCAGACTCCCACGTGGCAGATATAGGTCCAAACAATTGAAGTCACTGAAAGAAAATCAGAAAATATGATGCTTGTGTTTCCAGAGTCCTGCATCTCTCAGACTGTCAAAGTCCTTGCATGACCCTCAGTACTCGGATGTCTGTGTTACCCCGGTGTCACTGTGCTTGGTCTCTTGAAGCTGGATAGATACCTGTCAATTATATTCTTCAGGCTACTTTGATGTGGTCAGGTATGACCTTGCTCATTACCATACCAGGCATGAAAGCACTTTTTGTATTGACAATAAGATTTGTTCCTGCTGTATGCAGTCTCCTTTCTTCAGCCTAGTTTATACTGTATCATCTGGCTCAGTTTAATGTTATTTTTGCAGCTCCTGTAATTGGTATGGTACTTTGTTGTAATTGCTGCTTTACTTCTACATCAGAACTAAGCGGTATGTCTTCCTCTGGTCTTAGAGTGAATTAATATGCTTAACTGACTTCTCAAATATGGAGAAAATCCATTTTCAAATGCAGTTATTTAATGCCGGGTAGATTTTTATTGACATGGCACGGCATGTTACCTGTAGCTATGTCGATCGCAAAGGCGGAGGGATCATATTTTCTAACAATTATCAGTGAAATACTTCTACAATAAAGCAATACCGCCACTGTCCAAAATTAAAATTACTTAAATTACAACAAAGACAGTCCTTCCTTCATGCAAAACCTTTGCAGGCAAAGTTATATATACAGTCTCTCCGTACAAGCCCCCACCTCCTCCTCTCACAGCCCCTGAGTAGTATATTCTCTAAAAGAGAGACTTGGTATTCATGCGAAGCTGGTTATTTTAGTGTCATCTTATTTTTGAGACACTAAGCAGAGCCTATATGGAGACTGGTTCTCCAACACAGCAGCTTGTTAAGGGGAGTTGAGTGACATCCCAGCATACATCTAGCTTCCTACTGAGTCTCCAACATCTGTTACTGCCTAACTGCCTGAAATACGTGGTGCTTTCTAAGAAAAAAAAGTAAGGTTTGTTTTTGTTTTTACACATATGCTCAGCTGAAAAGTGTGTGAGCTGATCCCTATCACATCCTTGGACATCTATGTCATCTGCTCACATACTGCAAGATATTGACTGATTTAGCGTAAGCTTTGCCCTGCTAGCATTTTCTTAAAGACACAGAAAAGGTAAATAAAGCCAGAAAAACATCCATACATATACTGTGAGCAGCATTATATGGGCAGAAACTATGTTGAGCTGACCAAAAATTGGGGTGTTTTTTCAAATAAGCAGTGATGGAAGCTTAATACAACTGTAGTGGGTGATAGATCTTGAGGGCAGATCCCAAACAGGCAGAAAGTTTAGGCTGAAATCCAAGCATACTGCATTAAACTTAAATATTTTAAGTCTGCTATATATCAGAAAGCTAATTTGTTGTATCAAGTTATCATTGCTATAAAAACCCTATACCCTGGAACTGCCAACTTCAAGTTCAGAATTCAGCTGGGAAATGTCTGGCTCCTGTTCAAAAATACAGTGCAGAAGTGCCTGTGCTTCCAGAATCAGTCCCCTGTGCATGACCACCTTCAGGTACAATCAGCCAGACGGGAATGAACAGCACTCTGCATTGCAAGTCCTGGAAATATTCCAGATGAATGACGGGTAGGAAACAGCAGCAAAATTTAAGCATTAAATGCCACTAAGACATATATAATGTAAGACATTACTGAATCAAAACTAAATCTTTTAAGCAAAATTCAAGGTCAGCTTGATAAGTAAAATCTGCCAACTCGTAAAACCCGGGGTTTAGATGATCTCAAAGAGAAAAAAATCGAGTAAATTTCACAGTGCATTCCAAGAGACAAATAAATTTGGAAGTTTGCTTAGGAATACTTCCAGCACTAAGAATAAAATCCAGCAAAAGCACGAGACACTGAAAGCAGCTGGTTAATCATACTGTGGCTGACCTAAATCACAAGGTCTCGTGTGAATCTTAACTGTGTTATACGAACGAAGTTCAGAAAACATCAGGTTCTGTGTTATTGAATGGTGCAGATATATTTAGGTAACAATAACAATTTGGGGTTTTTTTTGTTTTTTGAGGTTTTTTTTTAGTATTTTAGTTAGTTAGTTACTTGAAAAAAAATCACCAAGCCACTATCAAAGCAAAGAGAAAAGTGTTTGCTCAGTCTATTCCATTACTTCCTAAGGCCACATAATAAACTTAAAGAATAATGTTCAAAATGTAACAGTTTTTATTGAGGTCAAGTGTGCTCTAAGAGGAGTTTGATTCTGATAGCACTATGATGACAGTACAACTGTGGCAGCAAAAATATTGCTCAGGAACGAGGCATTTCTTTGTAGCAAACTGAGTCACCAACGGCAGGTCACTTCTGGATTTGGTATTTTTAGTTATTTAATTAGTATCTAGTGCCAGTCCATGTATTTGGTTCTTATCTTAAAAGGAGGTATAAATTAGGACTTCATCCCTGACAGTCTGTCCCAGCAGAGTGTTGGTCCCTGGCAAGGCAGGTAGCAAAGACAAGGGCAAAGGTTGTAAGAGAAGCAAAGCATAGCCAAGGGGAGAGGTAGAACTACAAAGGAACTATAACATTAATACTGTAGGAAAAAGATGTCAGAATTGGAGGAGAGGTAAGAACTAATGCAAAAAAAGCTAATGTAATAAGTCAGTTCATGATATGCAAACAGATTTGTTGCCTTTCCAACCAAATCCGGGCATCTCTGTTTATTGATAAGACCAGTTACTGAGGGAGATCAAATTACGCTAAAATTTGACTGGTAAGACAACAGACATTCAGGAAAACTATTTGTTTGCTTCAGCTTTCCCATAGGTGAATTCCAGATACGTCCACAAAGCTATAAACAAATGAAAGACAACAGCAAAAAGAGCCTAAGAAATATAAAATTTGCAAAACTACGAAACTTCTGTGATAGAACTTCAATATAGCTGTTTGCTATTTATAATAACAAATAAAACACATAAAGAAACTGAGTATTTTTAAAATCTGTTCTCAAAATACACCCAGCTTTTCTCTGTTTTCCAGAAGAGCTCCACTATCTAAAGTGGCCTGGTACGTGAGCCTCTAAGAATTAATGAGAAGGATTAATACGTATTGTTATGACTTAATGCATTTTATGATTCAAAAAGAGCCCATTTAACCATAATGATTCAAATTCAGCTGCAGCAGTAGCAGGCAAAATTCCCATTGATTTCAGCAAGACTGAATTCAGTCTTCATCTCTTATGCCTTAATAACACCGTGGGTCTGAATATGACAGTGCCTCTTACTCGCGTTTAACCAAAACAAATGTCTTAAAGGCCACCATTCATCTTTAACCCTCAATAGAGTGCTGTTTCATCATTTTCTCCCTACAAGGTGTATCTTTTAATTCAAATGTATGCAATAAAAAGCATTCCCAAAGTATATCATATCTAGTTAACCACAAATTATTCCCTAAATGGAAGAAGGTCATTGATATTGGATGGATTTCTCAATTGAAACAGAAGGAATATATCTCAGAGGAATTTTTATAGATGACATTCATATGTCTTAATTCTGGGTTGTATAATACAGAGCACTTTCTGATAGATATATTAAACGGCATAATAAGGGGGAAAAAAAACCAAATAGAAAATTACAACTGAGAGTTTCCCTCTCCATTTGTTTCATCTCTTATTTTAGATTTTGCTTAGTCATAGAGTCCAAAATTAAAAAAGTATTTTTGTGTTAGGTGATCTGTGATAGCATTTCAAGAATGTACATGCAACTGTCTTGAAATCTGAATGTGCTGCACACTATCTATAGGAAAAAAAATCTTCTAACTAAAACATGCCAAACCAAATAATTGAAACTCCTGGGTTTTGGTTGAAATTAAAAAGACATTTATAAGTCTTTATGCAGGCACTAATTTTTGGACTTGTTGCACTAATGTATACAACACAATATTCACGAATTTCATGAAGTATCAAGGTGCCTTCCAAATTACTCATTTTTCCTTCCCAGAGATAAAGATTTATTTAGGGGGAACAAGAAAGTGAAAACATTTTCTCCTGTGAGAGGTGTCAGGTCTCACTTAAGGCAGCTATTATGAAAATACATTTTCCTGTCATGTCATGATTCTGTATCGCAAATGCCTTCAAAGTGCTAGCCCTGCCTCGTGCTCCTCCTGCGTTGCTCTTGTATCTGCTTACCTTTACAGGAGAGCCCTGAGGACAGGCCTTGGTGGTCTTTCGCTGTCCCAGCGAGGAAGGAAGAAACAGTAGCACAGAGGAGTGCTTCTTTTAAAAGCATTCCAGCCCACTCCTGGAAACAAAGCCCTGGATGCGACAGAGTGAGGAAAAGGCTACACAAATGCAGCACTTTGAATTACGACTGACTTTTTAGAATTGCTACCACCACCACTAGAGATACACCACCGCCACTGAGGTGCTGATTAACCACTTTGTGGATACTTTGGGGAGTATGAAAACAATATGCAATTGGTTTTCTCCTTTATCCTCACGAATAAAGCAGAAATTGCGTAAATAGAAAAATGTGGTTTTGGAGGGGGAAGGTGGAGGAGTGATCTGTGGCCCCTTTTTCCATCCAAGCCTGAACTCATGTGGGGCGGCATTCC
>NW_010397147.1:23228-44560 GCF_000710305.1 Buceros rhinoceros silvestris
ATTCCTTGCCTTTGGTGGCTCCTTCCTGCGGTACCTTCCCTCTGGACAAGCTTTAACCAAACTAGTCAAAGAATCCTGACTAAGGAGGGATTGTTTCACAGCTCTCAGACTACTCATAGTGCTAAGAGATAGCAATGAAACTGGTGGGGGTGAGAAGGAGCAGACAATACAAGGGTCCTCGATTCAAAGTACTGGCAACCTTGTAATGCAGATGCTGGACAACTTCAGCAAGGGCTTGAATAACCCTTCATGCTTCTTGAAAAGACTGACCTAGCTGAAATGAATGGTCTGTTTGTACAAAATCAGACTACCAAGGATAATTTCGAAAAGAAAAGGGCTTTCAGTAATTTGGGTCATGTTTAATCCTAAAAACATTTTTCAATCCTAAAAGCATTTTTTAGGTGTGATTGTAACATCAGTTTGAGAAAACTGCATGGAAGTATGCATTGGGTAAGAGGTTGTCCTGTATTTCAAGTGAAAAGAGTGAGTTTATGCAGAATTTAGCATTCACCTTAAATCCTAATAGCAAACTTTGATTGGCAATATCTTTTCCTCCCTTCTATTTATCAAGGAAGGAAAGAGAATTACCACAGTGCTCCTTAGAATATACAAATCACTTCTTCTTCTCCCCATCTCCATTGATTCTGCTGATAATTCTGCTGCTGCTGAGGAATCACACAAGGGTATCTTCCCTTGTGCAAGGGTAGTGGCAACAGGTTCCTCTGAGCAAGACCTTTCCCGCTTCACCTTTCAGGTCGTGCTGCCTCACTGATATTTAAATTTTTTTAAATGGCTTAGCATGCACTTCTGAGCCCTAATCTTTATACAAACTCTTGGTTCACCTTCTAGCCCTACACTCCTCTAAGATCAGCCTTACATAAATACCGTTATTTACAGCTACTCAGACCAGCAGAGACCTATTCTATTCAGACTTCTTTCCTCTTCCATTTTTTTTTTAAAAAGGGCAAACTCTTTTATATCAACAACCATCTGTGAGCCGTTCTTTTAGGCCATCAAACTCTTCCATCCATTACAGAGAGCCTTCCTCACCTCCGCAGCATGACAGTGCAATAAAGATGACATACTAATTCAATGACTTGTAATTTCAGCTAAACAAAGACAAGTGCTGCAGCTTCTCCTTTTGTATTTCAGTGCCATATCGGTGAAGCCAGCTATGCAAACATAGCACTGGGAGGGTTTTATGACAGCAGCTGAATGGGGAGAGTAGCTTGGTGTTGCTTTTTTATGGGTTTTGGCTCCATGATATTTGGCTCAGTGCTGCTGGCCATTGCCATTGTGTCTGGATTCTATGTCAGCAGCAGCTAATTGTTCCAATAATGTTTATCATAGGGATCCACCAGGGAGCTGTATATGTAGAGATAAGCTACAGGGCAATGATACTCACTATCTTACTGATCTCTATACACAGTGCTTTTGCTTCATGCCAAAAAGCTCTTTAGGTTTCCAGTCCAAAAAAGAAAGAAAGAAGAAAAAAAAAAAAAGAAGAATAAATAACAGCTTAATCATTGTGCCAACAATAGTGTCTAAGGGGAGGTAATCAGGTTCCTCTGATAATCTTAGCAGCACATGAAAGTCATGCGCAAAAGCCGTAATTGAAGCAGTTGGTTCTTTCTACCACCTGCTGTTGAAGTCACAGGTTAATCTAAATGAGGTCCCCTTCCTATGAAGTAGGATGCAGGGCACTTTTTAAACCATGAAAACGTCTTATGCAGGCTTTGCAAAATAATAAAGAAACAGTTCATTAAATGAAAAGTATTAAGTATCCAGTGCTTGCTTTACATTTCATACTGCTATCGGGTGCCATATCCAAGTGGAAAAGCCATTTAATGTTTAAACCCCAATGCACACTTCAGTTTGCATGTGGAAGTAGACAAAAGGAGGATGTCAGGCAGATGCTCTCACATAACTAGACATTAGGGGATGAATGTAACAGGTTGTAGGAAAGCGACCATTTTTTTAGGCTTGGTTTTGACCTCCAAGAGTAATGCAAAAACAATGCATAACGACACGCTTTCATGTAGATACTGGTAGGTAATTTGTATTCTTGATTCTCTTACAAGTTCTTCATTACATCAAGTTCTTACACTACATCAAGGACTACAACATAAATAGTTGAAAATCTGAGCTCTGAATTGGACAATTTACAATGTGTTACTACTATTTTTTGTTTTGACACCCAAATACAGGCAAAAGCAATAATATGAAAATGTCGCTATGGGTAAGAACCACTATCATTACAAGCACCCTTTGTACCTTCTAAAATAATAAATGATTTATAATTAAAGGCTCAGTGCTGTAGATGTATTATCATTATCATTACCAGATAACTATTATTCTTACCAGCCCTGTGAAGTTGTCCCGAGATCTCTGCCACACACATTATTAATCTGCTTAAGTATTAGGTGCATAAACTCAGCAGAGTTAATAAAATGCTATAGCTTCATCTCCAAAGTACAGAAATCCCTCCCTTATGGAAAAGTCCTGAAGGATTTAATAAGGATACCACCAGTTATTTCCTATAGAAATTACTCTGAAATAATTTACATAATTTGAGAAAATTATATACTTCCTACAGGCTTTTGAACCTTCCTAAGGGATTCTAAAGCAAAGATAGCATGCTTTCTGAAATTCTATTGGATATTATAATATTCTACTATATTCTAGAGAAATCTTCCATAAAAAGCTGTTGGAATCCTTCTCTGAAATTAATCTGATCCTGTTCCTGGAAACAACAGGTTTTTGAGTATTTTTCCCCTTTTGATTCTTCGCATACTTGGTCCCTCTATCTGTATTATCAAGTAAAGCTGCACGTTGGGAGTGGATCTGTAGAGCTAAACAGTTGAGACTAAGGATCTGGCATTGACATTATACACATTTTTGGGTGGTGATTCAAATGAGCTAGTTTTAGTACAGTCTCATGGACCATCTGCAGTGGACTAGGTGCACTCTAGAGAATGTCTTCTGATTTAGTTTTACATGAAATTGCAGTATGTGGGGATGTTTCACTTCAAAATCACACCTATTCCACAAAATAATAGGTTAATGTAGACATGCCAGTATCTTCTGTGTACCATATAAATTATATTACATTATTACTTCATTGGTAGGAATTGTTTCTGTGAGAAGTCAGTGAAGGTCAAACCAGAATATGACACACTAGAAATATTTCACAGGTAAAGAAATGTGCCTTCGAATGCAACTACCGTTTACCACGATGACTGAATACATAACAAAGAAATACAACAACAAAGTTCAGAGAAATATTAAAAATGGAGATTCTCATGCATAGAACCCACGCAAAATTTCTATAGTTAGTCATAAGTAGTGACAAAGTGAACTGATTGTTCATTTGTATTTGTTGGCGCTTCCAGGACTATTCTGACAAGGACAATACAGTTAGCAAAATATGACTGTGTATCAGTGACAGAAGATTTTTAAAACTGTAACTTAATGGTAAAGATTTAAGCTACCTTACACCAACATCCTTAGAAATTTTGGGTCAACCCAGCTTTTCCTGTGTTGCAAGACAATCTAAGTGCTTACTCAGATTCTGCAACTATCAAAAATAATAGTAATTGCAAGAAATTATACCATGGACTGGCAACTAACACAGAATACGGGGATCATCTGAGTCATGCCATCTCTTCAGACTTCTGAGCTTTCCTCGCTGCATAGCCCAAGTGATGTATTTTCAACTTTCACATCTATCTTGCTCTCTGTTTTAGAAAGCATGGCCTGGTCCTGCCATCGTTAGTCACACCGAGTAGTACCTGACTCTGCAAGTAGTCCCTATTGATTTCGGTATTAATTCTTGTTAAATGTTCATAGGGGAGGAAAGGAGAAGTTAGAAGGATTCATGTACTTTTCCATCTTATTTGTAGCCTTCTATTTTTCCATTCCAATTTAGTGTGTGTGCATTCTCCCATCTCTCTCACTACTTCAACTTTCCTTGTCCTTTTCAGATCTTACTTGCTATTGTCTTCCTTCCTGTCCTTCCTCTCTTTCAGTCCCCAGTGGATCTCAAACCCCATCACTCACATTTCCAGCTGACGTCAAAGAGAGAAGGCAGAATGGGTCCAAGTCCACCATGCTTTTTGTTGCCAGTTGCCAAACTGCACAAAAATTTTGCTGGCTCTGTGTCTATACATGTTAATTTCCCAGTAACCCCCATCCCTACATGAGGGCAAAAGTAAGCACAGGAATTTCAGAGATTTCCAGAAGTAACATTCGTAAATCTACCTTTGGATGGAGGAGCAAGATTTGTCTCATTACTTGCTCTGTCTCCCTGTTTCCATATTCTATGCGGAGTTAACGCCTGTGAACTTGCTTTCTTATCACATATAGGAATATGCAAATTGAAAATAAACACAAATGCAACCTTCCAAAACAAAATGCTTATTCATGTTTCCTCAGGGAGTAGTGAGAGAACATGCTGTATTTGATGGCTAAGCCAAGTGACAGCAATACAAGAACGGATATATGATCGCCTTATTCTCTTGCTCTTATTGTCTTAAGTGAGTATAGGTTACATCCACTGTATTATATTTAGAGGAAAAAGAAAATACTGCAAAAGGGCGGGAAATTACTAGAAAATTAACCTACTCAGATTGCACCTAAGAGGATCTATATGATATATTTCAGAACTCTGTCCTCTAGGACCTCAGAGCTTTATTCTGTGCGTTTTATGTACTATATAGTATTTTCTAAGAGAAGCAGTAACCTGGTTTGCATGGGCAACTCAGATTCCAGTTTGTCCATATTCCTGACTGCTGAGTTAACTTTTTTAGGATTTACTACTACTAGGAATAATTCAAAATATGTCAGTATCTCCTATTTTTTGTACTTGACCTGATTTTACTCTTTTCCTTTGGGAGATGAATCTTTCAAACTTCACTTCTCCGTTTCACTGCTCTGGCAGCTCTCTACAACATTCACAGAGCCAGGATGGTAGATTTGCAGCCTCTGAATGAACTATACTTGCTTATACCATCTTCAGAATATCAGTCTACAGGTCTTCTCCTATTTACTAGTCTATTTCTAAAACAAACTTCACTTTTAAGCACCAAATGGCTTTTCCACAGCAAGTTGGCTCAGGGTATTACCCATGTTTATTCCATGCTCTCAGAGAAATTTCTGTTTGCATTCTGCATAAAATAGGTGATGGGTTCTATTGATTACATGGTTTAAACTTCCTCCTGTTTAACACTTTACTGTAATGTGGCATTTAAACACTACCAAACTTCTAAATGACGGATACAGATAATATGTATTAAATAAACTGAAAGTGTGCCCTTACCTATGGGCAAAATGAATAAAATACATGCTCAATTTAGGACAAATGAGAAAAAGTCGTGTGTAACCACTGTGCAAATTATTTTTATAAGAGGAAAAGAAAACATAAGAAATGCTAGTGAGCATTTATAATTAGATTCTAGAAGTGCATCTTTCTGAAGAAATAAATGGTAGATTTTTTTTAAAAAGGCATTTGTGAGTAGACGTATTTTGAAGAAGTTTTTAAAGTGAACAATGAATGTTGTAGGAAAGAGCAGCTGTTGGCCCCTTCTACTCTGTAAACCAAAGAACCCTGCAATCCACTTAAGCACGATTATGACAGTAATTGTAGGGGGGAGAAAAAGAGAGGCAGCCTTAAAAGCAGTCCCATCAGCGCCTGAGAAATTTGAGTAAAATATTTTTAAAGCCTTTAAAGAGTCCTTAGGTATACCTGTTTAAGAACTGGCTGTTTTCCATCCTATTTTCTGCTCCATTAACACATTTGCCAGCTAAACTCTGACATCAGTGTTGCTATTGTTAAAACAACAATGGGTGAAGCTAGGAGAATACAACCTGGATTTCAGAGCTCAGAGCTAGTAGCAGTTCGGCAAGTTGGAGAAAGGAAGAGGGAAAGTGTTTTGTTCAGGTTTTATATTGACTAAGTTACATGCAGAACCTACAGTGAAAAAAACTATAACAAAAATATAGCTGTTTAAATTGTTTAAATTGTTTAAATTTTAATCGATGACCATGCCATCTATGTTACAGAGGATATAGTTATTAGCTAGAATGGATTACTGCTCCCTAAACAATTAACTTCTTTTTTGAAAACCACAATGTATGCACCGTACATACTCACCATAGCCTTTTCATTAAAATATTTTCATTGCTGATGTCTGACTAAATTCCTCAAGACATTAGTACCTCTGAATAATGATTACTGGATTTTTTTTTTTTTTAGCTAGAGTTAAGATGCCTGTCTGCAAAGTCTTTTCTTCTAATGGGCTATGTGACAAAAATATATATGCCAGAATTTTTACACACTTGCCAAGTATGTTAAAATAAATAAACATTATATTTAAACATATTGTAGGTCCAACCTGCATCAAAACAAACATTTCTTGTGAACTTCAGAGTAAGTATGTAGCAAAATAGTTACATTTTGATGATACAATTAGCTCTTACACCCTGCCAAATTAATTTAAATTCATTTTGAATAGTCATTTTGTTACCTCAGACAAATATGGTCAGCTATTACAACGACACTTGATCAGGAAGCTGGCAAGCGTTGTAGCCTCTAGCTCTATACTCAAAGTAACTAAATTACTAGTCAAAAAAAAAAAAAAAGATTGTCAGAGACAACACATTTCCTTACTTTCCACTACTATGAGGTGTATTATTTGTGGAAAGGTCAGGGGAGAAATCACTGATGAAATAACAGCTCCTTAACCATTGTTAAGAAATTGTAAATGCTTAAAGCGTTAGCCTTTAAGCTAACCTAAGTGGTGCTCAGATCTTGTCACTGGACCAGCTTTTGTCGCTACTCACATCTTAATCTAATTATTAGAACATTTCTGCAGTGAGGTAGTAATTTTTCACGTGTTTGTCACTGGTAAATAATTTGCCTCTAAGTTAATTGCTTTCTTAATTGCTTAAGGAAAAGATGGTTTGGGATTTTCCAATATTATTTTCATTACATGTGTCTTTACATGTGCTGTTCAAAATAGCAGACTTCTGGCTTTTGTTTATCAGCATTAACAGCAGCTCTTTAACTAGTCATGAATAGTATTATTACATAATGTGGAGTTGAAACCACATGCAACAAGCATCAATACTGAAAATTCCACTTGCAGAAGTAATTAATAAATGTGTGTATTTTGAGATTGGGAAACTCAATAATCTTTCAGAGACTTCTTAGTCAAGAAATCCTTGAGAATTCAATTTTACTACAGACTTCAATTCGCAAATGACTATTGTTTTTCTCTTCCTATCCCTATTCGTAACTAGGAAAACAGTAGGTAGTATTGCAAATAAATATGTATCTATCAAGCAGTATTCTGGCATGAAGCATATTTTGTTTAAGAAATGCACGTAAGAAAATTCTTTTTCATTCTAACAGCACTAAAATGCTAAACTACAGGGATATTCTCTGATTTCTCACGGTACGGATCTACCTCCAGAACAGCACTTAGGAATTACACCTAGTCACAGAAAATACTAGACTTTCATCTATCATAGAACTTTCTAGGAGCATTTTTTCTATTCTGATAACATTTTACCAAAACAAACAGCAAAGAGAAAATAATAAATACCAGAAAAGTACAGAAAGGAAACAATGTTTAATATAGGTCAGCATCATGTGTTTAAAGTAGATTTAAAGTTACCTCAGAGCTTCAGGTGTGGGTCTGAGCAGGACTGGCCCTACCACCTACTCTCACTCAGTCCACCTGCAAATCACCCCCCAGGTTATTAGCTCTAGGTGCCTTTTTAGTGCTACCATAGGTGTAAACAACAGCACGATCAGCTCTATTTTAGAGTGGTCTTCTTTTAACATGAAAAAGCCAGACTACAGTCTGGACATCGTGACCAGATTGTAGTGAAAGGGGGATTTACACATCACCTCATGTTATGTATCTGCTGTGTTATGCTGTTCGGTTTAAGTTAGGTGACTTATACCCACGGATTCTTTCTATGGGGAAGTGAGAAAAGAATGCTGCTGCTTGGACCTTTAAAAACTCACAGAAAAGGCAGATGTCTACATTAACTCCTGTTGTAGTCATCTGGAAGAAATAGAAGCCATAAAATAATTCTATAGAAATTACAAATTAAAATCTTCAATGCAATTTCTAAATCAAATTAGAAAAAAAATAGGAAGAGTTTCAGCATTTCACTAATTTCAGCTGCTCCATTTTGGTAAATTTGTGCTAACACAGAAGAAGAGACATGAATTAATTTCTTCAGTATAAGCAATTCCTATTACTTTCCGTGGAAGCTGCATGAATCAAGGGTAATAGACCACCATTAAGATGTATGAAACTGAAAAGCTGTTGCCTTTCAGAAATGAGCAAAACTAGGCTGGTTGAAAGACAAGTTATTATATTTTTAATTAAATCTCCATTTGCTCAAGTTAAAGATTGCAATTGCAGTGTGAAATGTATCTCAAAATATCAAGCCAAATATGTGGTCTGAGAAAAGCTATTTCTTAATGTGCTAAACATCTACACCTGGACCAAGGGATCTGAATAAACAAGAAATCTTTACAAGACTGATTACCTAGATGGTATGATATCTAGGCACTGTGTGACTGTTTAGATCTATGTGGTGTCTAGCACAAAATAACATAAACAGTAATGAATATAAATAGCCTAAAATTACCTTGCAAAGCAGAACCGCTTGTTATTGGTTAAGAGAGAAATCCTTTAACTGGTAAATAATTTTAAACATTAGATAAATTAACTACACCATTAAATTTTAGTTGTTGCTAATAGGCATTCCGAAGCATGTTATTCACGCAAACGCAACTTGATATGTTGTGATTTTAAGCAAGTAGAAAATAAGGAACTACTGGCCCTAGTTCAGCAAAACTGTCAAAAGCCAGTGATGAGTCAAAGGCAACTCTTTCTCACTCTGAAGACAGAAACACCTCCTCTTTAAGACGTGTTAGGAACAGCAGGCTATCTGCAAAAGTCACATTGTCACGGTGAGAACAGAAACCTGGTGATATGTGATATCCATATATTTTCATCCTCTAAAGAGGCTAGAAAATCCATCTGATCTACCTACAATGCCTCTGGAAATGGGAAGACAGATGTCCAGTTCCTGTGGGACCACATCCCCTCTCATGGCACAAGTGAAGAAAAGGCTGACCAGTTTCTGCGCGTGCAGACAAGCAAGTGCACTCATCTACGGTGGCTCCGGAACGGCCTAAAAAAAATACATCTTTTTATACCTTACCTCTTAGAAGAAAGATCTCTGGACAGGTGGGGTGGATCAGAACCGAACTCCTCACCAGCTAGTTGGATTCCCAAAAGCTTAATCACTGTGTGAGATTACACAACTGGCAAAATAAAACTGATGCAGATTCTTGGATTAGCTGGCTGTGAGGCAAGGAAGTAATGATTTATAGTGTTCATGCTTCTCATTTTAGCTTGGATTTTTCATGAATTTTAAAACTGTCATTGGCTTCATTTGGCATTTGCTCTTTTCTCACTACATACACTCTACCACATACATAATTTAGAATTCCGCAACCACAATTTCAGTAAAAAAAAAAAAGATATATTCATTTTCTTTGAGCCTTCTTAGAGCCTTAAAACAAAGCTATTTTCCAGATTTTTAAAAAACTAAGTAAAGAAAAAAAAAGAAGTTTTAAAGAGAAAGAACAGTATGAATCAAGCTATAAAAAGGCAAATACATTGTCCCCCATTTCCAATACACACTTTGCTTTAAACAGGTGCAACCAAAATGTCTGTGATCGAAAGTTTGGGAGGATGAAAAGCAAACCCAACCAGTCTGTATTTATGGTGCATTAACTGATCACTAAAACTCTTGTCTTACACTTGAACTTTTGTGCATTAAAGACAGATAAATCTAATTAAAAAATTTCTAACCTTCACTGTAATAACTCTTCTGCCTCAAAATATGGTGTAGAAAACCAGAAACACGCTCATACGAACACTGCAGTGAAGATCCCTGGAGCTAGGAGTTTTTGATAAGCTCTTCAGCCTTAAATTTACCCAACTGTCACAGCAATACTTTGGAGTACATTTTCAGCTTCCTTTGTCCATTTAGGACAGCAGCGATATTGATTCGTGGAGAACACTGTAGGTGGGGTTCAGGGGAGGAAAGTAGGAGATGGTCTACTGGCTACTGAAACAGCTACCAGATTTGTCACCTTCCTACATAGCAGAAGGCTCTAAGAAATCCCTCTTGCACATGCTAGAAAAGACGCTCACTTGCCAAGCTTATTCGATTTAAAGGAGAAAAGGTTTTACTCCCTGAAGACTGGGGGCAAAAGGCTGAATTGTGTCTGTAGTATATTTTATCAGAAGAATATATTTAAAAGTGACCTTTATGAAGAGAAATATAGGTCTGGTACTGACAAATTATTGTGAGTAGTAGCAGTACTGATATTATTATTAGATGGCAGTTTGAAGCCCAGCTTCAGACAGTCATCACAATGTCGGTCTATCCTCCGGTAGTATAGTTCAGCCTGAGATACATGTAAATACGATTGATCACATTTCCGAGTCACCGAACCCTCATTATTATCACTGACTTATAGCACCAGATATGCAGAATTTGCATCTCTGATGAATATTTGGGATACCATGTGGCGAGCCTTGGGCAGAATGATCAAAAGCTGGAGGTATTTTTCACACAATTTCCATATCCTTGTGATGGATTTTTCTGGCATTTTCATGTGAGATTTGGAGACATTTTTCTGACTAGACGACAGGACCATGTATTTAAGGATTCTGCCCAAAAGTGACAGTTGGCAATCTACTTGTAACAAACATCCCACTGGTTTGGGCAAGAAATTAAACATACTTTCCCAGTAGTAGTGCTAGTTTGAGAGAAACTGAGATAACCCAATGAGAAAGAATCAAGATGGAAATAGTGAAGACTGCTCTTTATATGACCTTTTCTAAATAGTGTATAAGATTTCTCCCCTTAAATTAACATAGTTACATAAATATCAAACTTTCATACTGAGCAATAATCAGTTATCTTCCTCTGAAGCAGACAAAAGAGGTTATTAAAAATACATAACAGTTTGGGGGAAACAGGAAGGATCGGCTTCTTCTTTCTACAAGACTGGAGCCTGTTACCTGCCACGTACTACCCAAACCAAAAGTGTAGATTGGAGTCTAACCGTGGAATCCAGCGACCCCAGAAGGCAAGGTCCGTACTACAAAATTTGCATTGCAGTTCCCTACCCACACTGAATATGCTTGTTTATTCTGAGTAAATAGGAAACAATTTTTAAAAGGTACTTTTTGCACTAAAATGCACTTCCAAACATGTCACAATGTTTTATGCTTGGTTCTAACTAATATGATTAAACATCTAGTACAATAATTAGATTAGACTCACTTAACAGACCTGCTTAAATTCAAAGTCCTTCCTCTGTCCAGAGAGTATAAAATATGAGGTATCACATTGTCTGCAAAATTTCTTCATTATTAATCCTCTTAGTATTTGTATAAAAGAATAGTTACTACAAGATCAAGATAAAAGTCCAAAAAGCTGTTCCCTTTTGCTTTCCACTATAAAAGTATCTTTTTGTCTACAAAGGCTCAGACAGCCACTGGGACCAAGCCAGGATTCCTGTAGTGAAACAATCGACTTGGCATCATGTTGACACATATAAACAACAGTCTGTCAACAGGCCTCACATTAGTGACAGAACATTTTTGGCAAAACAGTAGCATCCTTCTGGGCACTATGGCAATAACAGCCAGTAGCATCCATTCATGCCTTCATTCTACAGCACAATATTAATTAAAAGATTATAACAGTGACACTTATCCAAGAAGCTAAAAACCCACAGAAATATCCATGCAGAAGAGTAGAATGTTTATTGAATGAGAACATGCCTCTAGATGCTTTTTCATACAGTAATTTTACACTTACACACTGTATGTAACCTCTGTCAGTTCACAATCAGTAGAATAATGTAACTGCTTGCTTGCAAATGGCTATATGAAGTGTATATACACACGTGTCATCAACTTATGTAAATCAGCCGCTTTCTAGCCTGAATAATGAAAAGCACAAAATAACATTGTTTATGAAAATAAGCAGTGCTGTAAGGTTTTTTTTTAACGAAGGCCCAAATTAAAAGACAATTGCTAGTTTAGATCTTTTATTCTGCCTTTTTTATGTCCTCTTTAACACCTAAACTATATATAATGGAGTATATATATTTGCAAAATATCCATCGATGAGCTAAAAGGTGTAAAAAATATCTAAGCTATTTAATAGCTTTTGCCATAACTGCTCTGCTTTTTCACATTTTTCTAAGTCCTTAAAACACGCCTTACACTTATTAATAATCCTTTAGAGTCAACAGACCAAAAGTAGAGGTGATGTATAGAAGGGAACTTGGAAGAATGGAGAAACATCAATTACCTGCTAGCAACTGGATGGAAGAAAAGATAGTAAGAATATAGAAAGTGTAGAGGGAAGTGGATGGCATCCAAGAATCCCAGAAGAACCATAAGATCAGTTCTGGAAGCTGTATAGGCAAATTAGCACGGTAGTTTGTCTGGGCTAATTATCCATATGGAGATACCCCACACTGTGTTGCAAAGAAATGACCTAAACTCATGTGACAAAAAGCATAATGTATATGGCATTCACATGTCCACCACAGGGATCTAAGACATGGGGGGGGCGGGGGGGGCGGGAAGGTCAGAAGAGGCCTTTAGAGATCATATAATCCTTCTGACATTTTATGCCTAAACCATGCTAGATGGGTATTTGTGCTTGCCTAAGCATTTGATGGTGTAGATTCTGTAACTGTTCACTCCCTACAAACTTCCTGAGTAATATCTCATTTCTTATCCTAATCCATTGGAACAGTGGACTTGACTTTCTCATGGCACCAGTCTATTCAGTATCTGAAGGATGTCGCTCTGGCCTTTCTCAGGCTAAATCAGACCAGTTATTCTAACCTTACGGGATTCACGATGACAAATATTTGAATGTAAGGACATCTATTGGCAACAGCCACAGGCGATTTGAGCTTTCTCTGAGGTGTGGCCTCTCTGCTTTTGCAAGGCTGGATGGTAATTTGAGCTTTCCCATTGAGCTAAAGACATAAATCCTCCCCTCTAGAAAGAGGAAAGAGTTAATTTTCTCTTCTAAAACAGCTGGTGATAAACTGACAGTTAGAGCATACACTTCAAAGCACGTCCCAACTGTAGGACTACAGGTTAGATAGGGTCTCTACGACAAAGTAAAGAGAAAGCAAGCAGGAGCATGAGATGTTTCACACAGGAGCATTAATTTTATAAAGCCATCATCTGATTTTCAGTTCCTGCTTGGAGCCTTCTTTATGAATTGCATCCTCTGATTTTTTTAAAAGTAAAATGCAGAATCTAAAAAAGAGCATTATTGCACAGGTCACATCCCTCACACTCACGATTTGTGTGCTCTCTTTGCCCCTTCTGTGCAGCCCTTGTATTTGGAGCTGCCTAGAAGACCTGATTCGAGAGAGCTGGTAGCAGATGTGATAACCAAACCTGCTCTCAGCCTGGGACTTGGAGCGCTCTTCTAAGTGGAGCTTATCGTGAGGGGTTTTCAATCTCCTGGGTCAGAGGGCAGCTGAACACATCTCTCCCATTTTCAGCTGCAAGACTTCTAACCACTGGAAATATTATGTTGGTTCCTTTTCTGAATCTGTGCCTGTACAGACAGGAGACTTAATTTTTAGCAATACTGGAAGGAGCATAGCCAAACACTTCTCTGAAGCTCCCAATTAAGAGTCATAAAATTAGTTATTTTTGGCACAGTCTTCATCTCATCCATGTGCAGATTCTTACCGAGTTCATTACATACATGCCAGGAATGTCTGATGAGATCTAAAATAATATTTAATTGAAAGAGAATGCTTTTCTGCTTACAGAAGACACAAACTACCTACAGATCAGCACAAACAACCTCACAACAGCACTTCAGACAGTTCAAATGGCAGGTTATATTTCTTTATTAGCCAGCATGCTGTATCATGAAACACTCGGTGTGCTCAAATCTAAGCAAAGGAAATATTTATTAAATTAATGAGGGATTGTAAGACTTGCCTCTGTAGCCCCCTTTAGCTATCTTTATAGAGTTTTAAACAAAGAATGAAGATTTAGGCAAAACTAGTAAAACCATTAACGTAGGAGGAATAATTATAACCTTAGCAAATGTAAACTTTTAGAATGATACTGAGTGAGAACTAGAATTTTTTTGCTGTGCAGGAAACTTCAGTATTTCTGGAGCTCTGATTTCAAACTGAGATCTTGAAATTCCAATATTTTGACTTTCAAATGTCAAAATCAAATATATATCTTTTTTCCAAATCAACAGCAAAACTTTTTTCAATACTACATTAGAATACTTCACTTTGATGTACTTGACCAGTCTGAAAAGCTTTGCTTCAAGTGAATTCACAGCTGGATAGATTTTTAGATTTTTCTTATTTACACCTGTTGCCTATATCTTATAGGTGTTACTTAATGAGTCTGATTATCCATGCTGGGTGCCCAGACAGTACATTGCTTCAACATCTTAATTTACGTGGTTTCCCTAAACTTGCTTAGCTCAAAAAATATGTATTTTTCTGTGCAGAATGTAATCAGCTGGAGATCCTCACCCATCAAAGTAACAGTGGACTGGCCTACAGCTGCCATATAGCAATGAATTACTATAGGAAAGCACCAATCAAGCTCTATTCAACAGACCGGAACATTTTAGGGTCTGATGTTTGATCTAAAATGAGATATCTTGATTTTTCAATTGGAAAATTCACTCAGAAAAATGTGCCACAAAACAACGTGACTTGTAGAAACTTCATTTCCATGAAAAAAAAAAAAAAACGCTCAGTCAACTGGGTTTCAGGAATAGATGAAGGATGGAGTCTTGCAATAGTTCATTCTTCCATTATCCAGTAGGGAGGGGAAGGGAAGGGAAGGGAAGGGAAGGGAAGGGAAGGGAAGGGTAGGATAGCAAAATATATTATCTAGGATTTTTCAAAGATATATATTTCAAAGATACACATCTGTACCTAGATGTCTCTAAAATTCAGCTGGTGGTCTTTCATGTCTAGTGCCGTCAAGGTCTGCAAAGTTATTCTCAGATAAAAGAAATTTAAAAGTTGAGTCTCTCAGGTTTACGGAGATTATTTTCTGAGCTTGCCACTCTTACAAGTAGAATGCTGTTTGTATTCTGTTGTGGTGAGCTGACCCTGGCTAGATGCCAGGTGCCCAGCAAAGCCACTCCATAGCTCCCCTCCTTAGCTACACAGGGGAGAGAAAATACAGTAAAAGGCTTGTGGGTCAAAATGAGGACAGGGAGATCACTCAGCAATTACCATCATGGGCAAAACAGACTTGACTTGAGGAAATTAATTTATTACCAATCAAATCAGAGTAGAGTAATGAGAAATAAACCCAAACCGTAAACACACCAAAAGGCTTGTGGGTCAAATGAGGACAGGGAGATCACTCAGCAATTACCATCATGGGCAAAACAGACTTGACTTGAGGAAATTAATTTATTACCAATCAAATCAGAGTAGAGTAATGAGAAATAAACCCAAACCGTAAACACACCTTCCCCCCATCCCTCTCTTCCTCCTGGTCTCAGCTTCACTCCCAGTTTCTCTACCTCCTTGCCCTCAGTGGCACAGGAGAATGGGGAATAGGGATTACAGTCAGCTCATCACACATTGTCTCAGACACTCCTTCCTTGTCAGGAGGAGGACTCCTCACACTCTACCTCTGCTTCATAGTGGAGTCCCTCCCATGGGAGACAATCCTCCATGAATTTCTTCAAGGGGAGGCATTCCCATGGGCTACAGTTCTTTATGAACTTCTCCAGCATGTGTCTCTTCCATGGAGTGCAGTCCTTTAGGAGCAGACTACTCCAGTGTGGGTCCCCCAAGGTGTCACAAGTCCTTCCAGCAAACCTGCTTCAGCTTGGGCTCCTCTCTCTCTACGGGTCCACAGGTCCTGCCAAGAGCCTGCTCCAGCGTGGGCTTCCTACAGCATCACACATCCTTTGAGCATCCACCTGCTCCAACATGGGGTCCTCCATGGGATGCAGGTGGATATCTGCTCCACTGTTAACTTCCACTGTTAGCTTCAGGAGGACAGCCTGCCTCACCATGGTCTTCACCACAGGATGCAGTACAATCCCTGTTGCAGCCTCTACTTCGCTGACTTTGGTGTCTGTAGAGTTGGTTCTCTGACATATTCGCAATTCCCTCTTTGGCTTCTGCTCCACAGCAGTTTTATCACTTTCTTAAGTATGTTATCACAGAGACACTGCCACCATCACTAGTAGGTTTGGCCTTGACCAGCAGCAGATCCATCTCGGAGCCCGCTGGTATTGGCTCCATTAGACATGGGGGAGGCTTCTAGCAGCTTCTCACAGAAGTCATCCCTGTAGACCCCCTGCTACCAAAACCTTATCACACAAACCCAATACAACATTTTAAAAAATCTACTTTCCTCTAAAATACAAAAGAATATAAACTTTTTTTTTGTTAGAGGGTTGAAGTTTACTCTCCTGCTTCTGGGTCTCAAAGGAAAATGTCACAAGAAAGGAATGAAAATGACTCCTTAGGGGCTCAGAAAACGTGAAATAAAAAATATTTCAAATGATGAAATGTGTAGAGTGATTTGTGCTGGTTTGTGGACATTTTATTGAACATTAACTAGCAGAGTGATACTGTAGCGTTCAGTCCTGATTTCCCCCCTCCCAGTCTTTTCTCTCCCCTGTTGTTTAAATGTCATAAGCTTTTTACATTTCAGCTGAGTTTCTTCTGTCATTGAAAAGAAGTGAGAAGGCTGAGAGAACAACCTCTAAAACTATCATTTTTCTCTTGTCTCACTGTCTATATTATACACAGATGGTTCTTATCCATGGTAAGTTAGATGGAAACGCAGCTTTGAATACTGAAATTACGTGATGCAGAGCACTGCTGTGAATGCCCAGTTGCTCTTTGTATTTCTGAGAATAGTCTGAATGTAGTTACTTTTTTTTAAATTTATTTTGTTATACAAAAGGAAAAAATTTTAAAAATGTCAATTTTGTCAATGATCAACCCCAAATTCCCTTGCTTAGCATCCCTAAAAAGAATTGTAGATACGGCCCAGTTGACTGGCAAACATTTTACAACTTAGCCTGAGAAAAGCTACAGTTGCTATTCCTATAATCTATATGAATAAATTATAACTGAAGAAATAAATTAATCTATTTATTTATCAGTATTCAGATTTTCAAATATAAAAGTTCAAAGATTCAGAGACAAATTTCACAGCAGAAGGAATAACAGTGTAGTACATATGTAACTTTGGGATATATTATGCATGTGATTCAGCATATTTCTTGTTTATTCTGTGATATACAGAATCACACCACCGACAGTTCTCAAAAATTAGTTTCAAATGTCTTAAAAATCTATTAGCTGGTACCTTTCAGCCAAAACAAGTGACATTCCAACTTCTGACTACGTCTTAGAAAGTTCTGGCGAGCTCTTCCAGGTAACCTTTCGTTTTAGACTGTAGTGGGTGTTTGTAAAAGCTAGAATACCACAGGGAAAGCTTGCTAAATTGCATGTCTTGGCAAACAAACAATACCATATTAGCATTCCCATGTAAAATAGCTCCGAAAAGCATTTGTGAATACTTCAGTAGAAGCTACTGACTAGAAAAAAGAATTAGTGTGGTTTACTTATACACTACAATTAAAACAAATTGTTCAAAAAATAAACTATATCACTGTCCTGGTGTTTTTCACAATCTGACTGTCTTTAACATGATCAGTAAATAAACCCAATGTGCACTGAACCATTTAAATCAGCTTTTCTTACTGACCTCTGTAAAATTTCTCCTGTCTTTCAAGAGCACAGCCCTCGATGTTTTTAAAAATGTGTTTCAAATATGTCCAAAGAAGTGCTTACAACAACATCTATTTTCTAAAATGAATGACTCTCAGGCTCCTGCATGCCTTTGATAGGAACTTGAGTCAGAGAAAATACCTAGCAAAGACACACAGCCCTTGACTTCCAAAATCTTCTCTCATTAAACTAATTTTAGATACCTATAAATGGAATATATTTTGCCCTGTGATCATGATGCTGAAAACATACGGTTCTGCTCAGGTTCTGTTCGCTATGTTTCATCATTTATATTTATTTACTGGGTAAATCTGCCTATGTAAAAACAAACTATAGCTGTTTTTGGAAAAAAAAAAAATTGTCTGCAATGGTTTTGCCGTCCACTGTGCCAAAAAAAAAAGCAGCTAAAACATGACAGAGAGTGAAATTTGTCTGAAATCAAGGCTGAGGCACTTCATGGGACACACCATAGAAAACTGCAGTTCTCTGCAGATTGCAGCTGGATAAAGTACCTCCACTGCTTTTAAGAGGAACAGAAATGTGCCGCTCTCATCCTACTCCACCTGGACTTTTGGACAAAACAACTGAACTGTATTTGGTTTCGAAGACTTCATCAAGATGCAGATTTTTTGTTTATTTAGCACTGCTGCTATATCTCCAGGTAGCTGCATTTCAGAATTGTGCAACTCTCTGAAAGTGTGTTGGGGCTGCTGATGAGCAGGAGACCAGTTGTGGTGGGTTCAGTCAGTTGTAGCCTGGGCAATACAAGTGCTCTGCCACTTTGGAGGTCTGGCCCATCCTCTGCACCCCCTGCCAAGCACCACAGTGGCATTCACAAATTAAAAAAAAATAAATAGTGTTTTCAATCATAAAACTGGCAGCCATGAACTTTTCAGTTTTGGGGGGTGGGGGGATGGGGGGGTGGATTTTGTGGTTTTACATTTTATTGGTTTTTAAGCCAGAAGGCAAAATGTTTGATAGAAAATAGCATAGTATACATAGTAGATACATAGTAGATACTATTCTGTGAAATGAAGTACACTTTTCAGTTCAAAAATATTTTTTCATAAATATTAATAAGGCATCTGTAAATGGTTACACTCTGATAATGGCATCATCCTCAAATATTTGTAAAATAATTAACTACAGCTTCAATTTCTGAAGATATTTCAGAAGAAAGTCATAGATACAGGTTGGGGTAGTAGTTTTTAGTACATCAAAATGTACGATATTTTTCCAATAACGGAAATAAAGTCCTCATAAGATTATGTTAGTCTATATTTAGCACATACCAGTGGAATTATTCTTTAAAGGTTCCACAGGAAATGCTGAACTCTTTATGGCTCTCCACACTATTGTCCCTGACTTTGCTCAATATACCTTTGAGTTTTCTTGTAAACTGCATTTAGAAAGGTAAAGTTGAAAAGCTATACAGTATCCTAAAATATGTTTATTTTGAAGGAACTCTTGAGAAAAGCGGAGCTCACTTGCTTTTAATGTTTGTATGACACACAGAGCATGCTAAACACGTATGCACGATACATGCCATTAAATAATAACTGGTACTTCATCAACAGCGTTTTCTAAAGGAGGATGAGGAAGGACTACATGGTGGCTTAGGCTGTGTGTTTTAGAAACACCCGAGGCATCTAGGCATCAAATTCCCACTTAAATTCAGTGCAATGCGGGATTCTGACTCCCCTGAGGTTTATTAAAAATCTCCCCTCTCCCTTGATTCACAAATGTGTTTGCTCCATTAGTGTGGTTTTGACTAATTAACAGTGCTTTTAGGCCTTCCTTGCACGAATTTATCAAACGTTACCAAACTGAAACACATCAGTTATTTCCTCTTTTAAGCAGAAAGGAAGGCGGCTGTATTTCAAAGTGTTTGTAAACGATGGCTTAATAGCTCCTAATGCATCATGGCCCAGTTTTTACAAGTTGATTATGAACGCTCGTGCAGTTTAGAAAATCAAATGGCAGCCCTTACAACCATGGCTCATGTTAACTGAATAGGTAAATTACACTCTTTATAGCAGGGTAATACATATGACAATAAAATGCTAACCATTTACCTCTCCATGCTCGGGGCCAATTGACGACCTGTTCTGTGGCCGGAGACAAGTACGGGCAATAACACGTGGTGTTGCGGCATGTTCTCTGGTACAAGTCGGCGGCAGTGTATCAGCGCAGACTGTCTCTGATGGACAGCTGTGGCTCATCAAGGCACAACCTAGGGTTACTGATCACAAAAAACCCTTGTCTTTGTGTGTGAATACTATCCGTTAGTATCAGGTGAAAATCTGATAACTCATAAGCATGGTGAAATCAAAGCACGATAAAATGGAAGTCTGCAGCTTTACAAACAAATACCTAAGTAGGTATTAACCAAAAGTCACCCTGTCCTCAACCTACCCCAAGACAGCCAAATTATGGGGGGCTGATTAAAAAGAATTCCCAATACATTTTGTAATTTAATATACTTCTCAGGGTTATACTACATTCTAATGATGCGAAAACCGAGTGTTGCCGAGGAAGAGAGCTGCAGTTCTGGGTGGAATACAAGCACACCTAACATGTCAAAAAACACTCACATTGCTTTCCATATACTGTCAAACACCAGAGGGAGAACAACAGTAAATCCAGACCCTATTATCAGTATTCCAAATTCTATTTTGTTTTCTATGAACAGTGCAAGTGGGACAAATTCTGATTCTAATGCACTAATAAAAAATTCTGCTGGGAAAGGTTTACATTGGGTACAAAATTGCCGGTCTTCTGCCAGAACTGAAGTCTGGGTTCAGGTTGTGTTGCAAGAGAATATCTGTGTGGCAAAGGTGGATAGAACGTAGGCTTGAGACTCTTAGGTATTTTCAACAGTTAACTAATTACCTGTGCTGCCCATCCTACCACCACAGGGTCAGAGGACTTCAGCGGGAGATTCTGCGATGCTTGGATCATTCTGGAATTACGCTCTGCTTTTCAAAGGCAGGCAGTCCATTGGAGTACTTCTTATTTTCCATCTGAACTCATGTTGAGTCATGTTAACAGGCTTTTTGCCTCATCACTAAGGTAGAAAAACTACTGTGCAGGGTGACAGCAACATCAGGTAAATAGAAAAGCACTTTTCCTTTATCTTAAATCATTTCCTGGGCTGCAGATAAATAAATATGTGTAACTGTTCAAAACAAATAACTTTCAGGCAGACTGGTACATTTTTCAATATCTCTGTTTCAATATTTCATTACGTTGTATGAACATCTGACACACCCTTTAAACAAAATGTTATTAGCAAAAGCAAAATGTGGGAACATACTGCTTCTTTTTGTTAATTATTTCTACAGCACTATCGGAGTGAGTAGTGTTCAGAAGAGAAAAATCACTTGGTGCCCATATGTATCTAGCCAACAAAAAGCTTAAAATATTC
>NW_010397147.1:44648-52638 GCF_000710305.1 Buceros rhinoceros silvestris
GCAGGATTTCTACCTTCTGTTTTTTTCAGTGAAGTAAAAGTTACTTTTTCCCATTCTGTCACGGAAACAGAGTCATAGCAAGGGTATAAAGAATTAATATATGTACAAAAAATACTATTAAGAATGTAGTAAGAAAATTAGTAAGCAGAAAGGAATTACTCCGCTGGATTATACCAGTTTGCTGTGGCCAGTGAATTTCTCTTCTCCGCTTCCCTTGCATCCTCCCAGCTGAGCACCTCCAGTCCTTGTCCTGCAACACTGGGAGCAAATTCTCTGCCCTTACAAATCATTCACATAATTTATGATACTGCTTTGATATTGCTCAATCTGCTCTGCAGCCTACACTGGTGGCGTTGTCTGAGAAACAATGGGTTTGATTTCTCGGGACTGTAAGATTTTTTAAATGACATTATAAGTAAATTCTGTTTTCGGAATCAGGAAAGATCTGTATTTTATTAAAAGCTACAGTTACTTCCCTTATTGCTTTTAAGCAGACAGTCTGAGAAAAGTGTTTAATGTTTTATTAATGGAAAATCCAAATAATGTTTTAAAAGGTATTTTACAGGTATCTGTTTTTCAGGAATGTGATGTCACTACACTCTGTAAGTGGAAGTGCTAAACCAGTCAAATCTCTGAAATGGTCTAGCGCAAAATCTTCTGTATTTTCAATGCATTAGATAAAAGCAAACTCTCAGAACCTATTCTGTTTTATATTTTAAACACTGTAAAATCACTTTTTTTCATAGTCAGATCAGATGGCTTCATGGAACTCCAATCTAGAGAAAAAGACAGTGAATCTAAACCAAATACTGCTATCTGGCCAAGGTCTTATTTATTCTGTCCATGGAATTACTGAGCGTGGAAACACTAGAGTTATTTTTGCAGGATATGATTGTGATTTTCTTAAAGATAAAAAGCTCGAGGGAGATGAGATAGGATACACTTTGACTTTGAAGGAGGAAAAATTAATTTACCATAACTAATTTTAAAAAAAATTCTAATGACTTATAGAATCAATTGGTATGTTTCAGCTAAAATGTAATACCAGGTTTGCAAAGTAAAACATCCCACATTAATACTTTTTTAAAATTACATCAAAATATCTGTTAGTTTCTAAAATGGGATACTTTAACTACATTTATTTGAAAAAGCATTCCATTTTGCATTACTGATAAATTTCTTCTTTTTTTTAGTTATTCTGTTTAATTTCTTTTCTCTTTATAGTTTAGCTGATATAAAATGTTTTACACATACCTTCTGAGAAGTTTTACAAGACTAATTAAATAATATGGATCTGAAACTAGAAAGGGAGGTAGGAATTAAGAAAAAAGTTTGGGATAAATCATGGCAATGAAATACATAGATTGTTATGGCAAAGGGTCATTTAATTTATCCTTTTTTTTTGAAATGCATGTATTCACAACAGCAGAATAATATGCCTTTTTCAAATGAGGAATTTAATTTGTGATCTTTAATTTTTCCTGAAGAATAGTCACGAAATCAGAAATTGACATCTCTGTACATCCTGTAAATGTTGTAAAAAATTTTTACATGTTGTAAAAAATTGTTTCAAGTATTAAGTCTTGTGGTTGATTTAAATAAGAGCAGTAACTCATATTAAGAAACCCAGAGATTACAATAAACAGTGAACTAGAAATACTAGGGTACCAAAGACTTTTCTAGCTGAATCTCCTAGACTCGCAATCGTGCATTAAGCAGCAGGGAAGACCTACTTAAGGGAAGACCATACCTTGTCAGTATTCGTCTTCCATATAAACACACAAATACCAAATCTCTTCTGTGAAAACTTAGGGTTGACTATTTTGTCCTTCTGCCTCAATGAGCCCAACTGCTTTACTGCAAGAAAGGTAAGGCTTGTTTCTTGAAGATAGGCACAAGACCATAAAATAAACCCCTCGGGAAGCAAGGGCTGTTATGACTTTTGTTTTCAGTGCCAAGCATGTATTCTACTCAGTGATAAAGAATCCAAGAGGTCTCTAGCTTAGTTATTTCAATATAAATTGATTTTTCTCTTGTAATATTTGTCTGAATGTGCATAGCTTTGAGTTTTCAAACACAGAATTTCATTTCACTTAATTCTACTGGATTACAGAACCTCCTACAACCAGAAATGTCTTCCTTACACAAGTATTCATAGATCACAGTCAAACTGTCCCTACCTTCACTCAGAAAAAAATAAATTATTTTAGCTTATTATTCTCATGATAAAAAGAGCTTTCAAGGCTTTGAAACGTAGTGCATCTTATTCCCCAATTACTGACTGGAAAACAGAAATTACTCCTCTCAGCTGTCTCTATACACAGCAAACTTTTTATAGAATCTATCACAGGACTAATGTTGGGTTTCATTTATGTCTTCTACAATGCTGCTAACATTTGATGTATTTATATTAGAGGCTTAATAATCAGACAGTGGGGTTAAACGACACTGTGAGTGGTGACGAAGTCTGATCTACAAAGTGGTTCTAATGTACAAAATGGAAAAAAAACCCCGTGCTTTATTCCTAAAAGGCCACAGTCCATACTCATCGCATTATTTTGCTGTGATCCATCGCTCATTAACTTGGCAGAAATACATTTCAGAAAATTATTTAGTCTTTATTTTTCATTCAGAAATAAGTAAACCAGATAGTCCTGTTAAAATGTTGTGAGAGTATTGACTACCAAGAAATTACTAAAAACACTTACGATATATCTAAATTATACATTATAAATATACATCACATACAGAACATTTTTGTGTGTTCACATATAGGCTGAAATTCAGAAAGGGTTTTCTCATTTTTGAAGCAAGACAATATTTCCTACTTCTTAAATTTCTATTAACACTTGAGTCTTATATTAAAAATATCAAAATGAGGCATCTTTGCAAGATCAATGTTTGTTATAGAAGCAAAAAGTTACATGCAGAAAGAAGAAAATGTGGCAGAGGCCTTGGGAAAATATCTAGTACAATAATAAATGAAAATAGTTTTATCATCCACTATAGATATTAGAAATATTTCTCTGCAGATGATAAGTGTGACTAGAATAGCATCCATTTAAAAGAAATTACATTACTGGTTCGTCTCTGATGGCTATTGTGGGACTGATATTAGAGTAGTGCTATCTGCAATTTACCTTTTTTAACTAATAGGTCTTTGTTTTCTGCATGGATCCTTTTAAAATCTCTCATATGCTTTTAAGATATCACTTACCATTTAATCACTTTCCACTTATTGTTCACTCTCCAGAATCTTCAGTCTTGAGCCTCATTATGATTTCCTGCATATACGTATTCGAGCATGTACACAAACCTGGTTTCTTACAACATCTGTCTGTCTTGACAAATACAATATCTTACTTTAATATTCAGTGTACTACCAGAAAGATCAGGTTATTTGTGGGACCTTTAGTCTGTTAGGTCCCATAGCAAATGTAGCCACAGAATCTCCTGAGACTTGAGACACGGTCAGAATGGAGAGCTGGGGGGGGAAGAATGACAAGAGAGGAGGGATGGTAAAATCAGAGGACAGAGGAATGGAGATATCACAAGATTCCAGTTTAAATGCTCTGTTTGGTTGTCTAATACTAATTTTTGTATTATTATTTAGGGTTTTTTGAGGTAAAACTCTACACCAGTGGGCAGCAAACTGTGAGTTGTGGTCTTTAAAATGAAGTTACGTAGGACTGACTACGTGCACTTTCCTTCAAAGCTGTAAGCCATATCTGGCTACCTTTGTGATGGGCAAACTGCCATAGCATAGGGAAGACACCCAAATAGTTTTTCATTTCAAATTTTTCCATCTAAACAGCTTAAAAATAGCGGACATCCTCCAGAGAGGTATGTGGGTCACTGTTTAAAATGCCCACTGATACTTTTGCCCCAGTGCTGCTGCTTAAGATTGTTTGCTGTAAGCGTGTGCTTAAATGCTGTGTTAAACTCAGATCCTAAAAGCTATGACTGCGGTAAACCTCTCAATTGTATTGCTGAAAATGGTTTCTTTTGCAACACTATTATTCCTGTTAATGTAAAAGCAGATGAAACTATTAGCCACTCTGCAGAGAGATATTATTCACACAACAATATAAAATCCTTCTGACTATCCAAGGAAAAAAGGATAGTTTACTGAGTCTTTAGCATATGGATTTTGGATTAAGGTATAGCAAATATCTTTGTTATGATGAAAATGAAAGGTTCAATTAAATTCCAGAGATAAACTAGGGAGCAAAATTTGCAAATCCAGTGCTTCTCTAAGGCATGAGGCCGTGTCTGTAGAGAGCCAGCAGGCTGTTTGTGGAGGAACTGAGGCAAAAAAAACCCACTAAAGAGCTCATTTTCCCCTATCACTGCAATCGCAATTACACCAGTGCTGTTAGGAGACCCATTCACAACAGTTCAGGAAAGCAGGAGCTTTCAAAGTGGCTCAGAGTCCTTTTTGCACCCTCACCCACTCAAGATACACTCTCTAAGGCATCATCTTTCCCAAAGAACAAACAAAATTCCAGCCTAAACAGCTGAGCATTTCTCAGAATTTTGCCTCATCCCCCCACACTTTGCAGGGTGTGGAAAAGGAAGAATTCTTTCAAATAACTCTTCTTCCACCATTCAGGATATTCTATTCCTCAATAAAAAAGACTGCACAGAGGGAACAACAGTACCTTACACGTCTTTGAAAACCAGAAGTCCTGCACACCCGAGAACTGAAATAAACAAATTATGACATTCTGAACCTTTTTTTGGACCTCGTCATGCAAGGTGCTATGCAGTAGATAGAATACATGAAGTCTCCCTATTCCAAATGTTTACACATGTATTAATTAGTACCATGAAAAAAAATGTTTTTCTCTCCACATTGTGTTTTATAACGTGCTTCAAACAGTACAATTTGAACAGAAGTATACACAGGAAAACTAAAATCATTATCTGCAGTGACAATATTACTAAGAAAGTAAGAAAGCCTTCTGTACTTTAGGAAGGTAAAAGCTATTACATATATCCAAACATACAAACGTGCACACACTTAGGCACAGAAATAAAAAATAAAACACCAAAAAACAAAACCCAAAACTACTGCATATATTTTCTCTTGAATTGAGCACAAGAAAAATAATGTTTGGGACTCCTCGTATTTTCAAGTTACTCTCACTTTTTAACTTTTTCTGTACTAGCCATCCCAGCCCTGTTCTCTGTGTTATAAATTGGTGAGTGAACGTAGAACAGCTTCTGTGATGCTGAGCTTCGTTAGCACGCTGATCACAAGACACGTTTCTTGGTTGGTCTTACCAAAGTATTATGGAATAGTTATCAATGTGCTTTTCTCTTCCTTCCCTTCTCCCCATGTTCCCTTCTTTTTTCTGACTTCCCTTGTGACCAGGAGACTCCTGCAGCCAGTTCGTTGTACCTAACAGGCCCTGCTGAAGTAGCTCACCAATTTGGTGCCGACTGTCAAGCAGCAGTATGAGAACCCGCTCAGCAAGCCTGCAGCAAGCCCTTTAGTTCCCAGAGGTTAAGCTGGGGGAAGCAAGTAGGGGGGGCAGCTCTCCTTCTCCTTGCTTCCCCAGCCCAAAGGAGCCTTGGAAGTCTAGAGCATCTTGCCGGCTCCACTGGAGAGTTTGCTGGACATAGGGGACTCGCTGCAGTCTGGTTTCCAGAAGGCTCATGTTGAAATGCTCCAAAAGCTCAAGCAATACCTGCTTGATGTGCCGAGGAGGGGAATGGGGTAGTGTAAGAGGAGGGTGGGCAATGCTCCTTCCATGGTGATGAGAGCCTGCAATGGTTGAAACCAGTGCTTGGGCAGACAGACATCTTCCTCTGTGGTCTGTTGGAGAGGGCAGAGGAGTTGCAGCCTATTTCTCTTTACTGAGAAATACCCAGGGATATTAATGTTAATAATAACACAACCTACACCCGTAAAGTTAGAGGGCTTTGATAATGAGAGATCTAATTCTGTCGCAAGAAATTTGGAAGGTGAATGTTGTTTTCAAACTCAAGAAAAAGGAAGAAATCTACAGGGAAGTCTAGCCAGCACTGACTCTATATGTTTGGATTTCTACACAAACACAAGAAAACAGGCTTGATATTTTAAAAAACACAGATGTCATATCAAAAGTGCATGTGAAGGCATATGGTACCTGAGACTTAGGAGTTCACATTTAAGGTAACCTTTCCTTGGGGAAACTTGGGCAAAGCCTTCCAAACCAAATGCCACTCCATGTACTTACACACAGTCATCAGTACTGGAGACTATTCACTAAAACGGTTTTTGAAAAGGAAATTTTTGCCCTTAGTATCACTCTTTTTTTTATTTTGCACACACATGGACACATGTATGACCTACAGAGGTAACACAATGCCTGGTCTTTAAGTCTGATGAACACATGTCCACAAGACCTGCACAGTTTCACAGAAGCTGTGAGAAGAATAAATGCTGCTGGAAAAACCCCGTTTCCTACAAAATTAGAAACATTTACTACAGTTACTAAAATATATTCACAGAGATATCATGTAGTCAGAACTGATTTTGGATCACACGACGTACATTTGGTTTAATGTATGAAGAACTAATCTGAAATTTGTTAAATGATGGGATGAATAACTGAGGATAGAAGTTTGGCACAGGCAGCAGTTAAAATTGCTGGGTCTTATTAAAATTACTTGTGACTCTAAAACTAATTGACCACACTCCAGCCTCTTTGAGTTGGTTCCCATAACATGAAAAGGGAAATACCCAGCCATTTGTCTCACCCACCATGTAAATGTCCTATGTAAATTAAAATATTGATCCTTACTCTTGGTTGGTTTGACATTCCCCTTTCCACCTAAAATTTCACATAGAAGTGGCTTCAGCAAATGAATGAACACTAGAGAGTGTAGAGTACAGAACACAATGAAGCTAATGATTTGTGATTCTACTGGCATGTGCTGATAAAGATGACACCTAAGAGATAAAAGGTAGAAGGCATTTGGTTGGTAAACTCTGCTCCTGGGGGTTAAGGGAAGATTTGAAATGGTGCCTCAGCACGTCGTCTGTCTATTCAAGCTGACTGGGAAAGTTCGTGGTGCAGGAGCGAGACGAGTTGTAGTAGTGGACCAGAGTTACGACTTTCATTTGATTCCTCTATGCTTCAAACATAAAAAGGTGTGTGTGGAGGGGGCGGGTGGTGGGGATAGGCCTGTAGGCTGCTGGAGCGTTCTTGAAAAGTGGCTCACAGCTCTCCAAATTCCAACCTATGAAAATGGCTTACGTCAACCACTGCTCTCAAAGACTTGATGGGTGCCATGCAGAAGCTGGACTTTCCATCGGCCATAGCTAGCAGGCAGCTTGGGGGCACTCAGCTTATTTGTGGAGGATAGCAGCATGTTTATACCGAGTTTATTAACATAGATGTAGCCATAGCGCCCCTGTAGCTAATAAATCCTGGACTGCCTCTTTCTTTCACCTCTCTCCTATGCTGAGTCTCTGACACAGCATTTTAAGTGCTGAAAAGAGGCATGAAATACTGCTCTGAAATTCCATCTAGAATTAAGTATTGTATTTACAAAAGCATGCTCATTTCGGTCTCGTTTTTTAGGTTTATTATGGGAAAGAAGGTCTTGTGAATAATCTGTTTAACATATCGGTTCTTCACAGCTGGAAGAGAAAGTTTTGTGGATATTAGTATATATGGGATAATAACTTTAGCAGTATCACATTTTTTCAGTGCAGGATCTTGGGAAACTGAGACACAGCTGAGGATTCACTAAAGAAAAAAAGGATTCTGATAAAGAGAACAGTTTGAGCAACCTTTGCATTTTTTGGAAACAGCGTGGCATGAACATTGTTTAGGTATATTAAAGGCATCCCTAAATAACTCCTGTTAAGGACTTGGTATTTTGCCACCTCAGGAATCCTACGTGTTTCACAGATAAATTGCTAATTATTTTCAGAACTCCAAGTCATTACAGGTAATTACCAAAAACCACCCCATTTCCTTCTCCCCCTCCTCCA
>NW_010397148.1:0-2075 GCF_000710305.1 Buceros rhinoceros silvestris
GGAAATAGTCTTTTGTAGAAATGCATGTGAGGATATAGGACAACTGCAGTGCAAGAGAAAGTACTTGAGAGATTAATCAAAACAATCAGGATCACAGTGTGGTTCTGATTATGGAACATTCAGTTAGCTAGAAAGAAGTTTGTGTTCCCATTCTCCCCCCTTTCTTCTAGGAAATAGAAGCCAGTCTTTCCATGAGCGCTGCTCTGGAACATAATGTTTTTCATATTAATTAAAACTGAATGGTTGCTTTCAGTTTAGAACTTTGGAGTTTATATCCATATGATTAAAGTTTCCAGTGTTTTCATCTAATGTTTCTTTCTGCAACTCAGATGTCTAGATTGCCCATGCAAAACAGAATCTTATTTAAGGGAGATAACAATAATAGTGTTTAGACATGCATACACACACGCGGCAGATTACAGTGCATGAGTTGCATGCACGGTTCCAGGTCAATGTTTTTAATTATGACTCCTAGGAAAACAGTGTGCATACTACTGGGATTGTATCCTTGCACAGATGTAGTCATCTTTTCTTTCTTTCCCCCAGTCGAATGGAAGATGTGCAAGATTTCTTTCACCTATGCTCTTTGAGCGTCAAATGACACCTGAAAGGTGTATTACTCTATGAACAGTGCACTGGGAAGAGACTGGTAATAATTCACAAGTCTTGCTCTTCCCATGCCTTCCAAAGTAATATTTGTAAATTCTTTCTCTTTAGCTTGCTACCATCTCACCATGGAGTCAGAGAAAGGATGAAGAGGCCATAAATATTTTCTTCACAGCCAAAATCAACCATTTGGGCTGGCAGTTTGCTCAATCCAGAAAACATGAGAGCTCAATTTCCACTAAATGAGCAGCAGAGATGCCCAAAGAGAGCAGACAAGGCACTACATCTCTCCTGCACACATGACCCTTCCCTGAGCAGCCAGAATATGCCATCAACACAAATGCTGCAGCTGCATCTTCACTAGCAATCTTGTTCAGGAGTGTATTTTTGAAGCAAATCTCCTGCTCATACGCCTTGTTGTTTTTCTTGCACTGAGGAGAGGTCTTGTAGGATATGAACTAGTTTTCTTTGGATTGAACTGAATTAGAGGAAGGGTTTCTTTGGATTGAACTGAATTAGGGGAAGTGCTACAGGGCCATACCTAGCATGTTCCAGCCACTAATGTACATTTGGCTCTAGGCTGCATTAGACTAGAGCAAGAGTGAGGTAAAAATCCTTCAAATGCATTTAAGGTTGACACAAGGTACTCAGCATTTGCTGTTTCATTATACAGATCTCTTCCTCTTGACCAAAACTATTTGTTAATACAGTCATAGCCTGTTCTGGATGTTGGGAGAACAGCCCCCAAACTTCTATCCAAGTCTGGACCACTTTAGAGTGCAGAATTAGAGATAGCTGTGTTGCTAAGGGCTTGCTTTATATTGACAAAAACGTATGGTCTTTGTGCCTTGTGACTTAACAGGGCCATCATCCAGCAGCAAGTATCAGACAAGAAATCCCTGCCACACCCTCATATTCTTTACTTGAGAGATAGCTGTGTTGCTAAGGGCTTGCTTTATATTGACAAAAACGTATGGTCTTTGTGCCTTGTGACTTAACAGGGCCATCATCCAGCAGCAAGTATCAGACAAGAAATCCCTGCCACACCCTCATATTCTTTACTTGTACAATAGATGTCATGGAAGTTAATGGAGCACTTAAGTTCCTTTGCAGAGGAAAGGAAGGGCACGTAGTAAGTGAGTCAGAGATGTGTTGCACTAGATTCTTCCAAACGCAGCATGGCACCCTCTGGTACTTCGCAAGAGCAGTGTCATCAGAATGAGTCTTCTGCCACGAGAAGGGTAACGCTGAACAGACTTCTGATACTTTTCAATGTAAAAGCAGAAAGTAAGGGGAGAGATGTGAGTGGACAGGTGATTCAGGTGCTTTGAATCACTCCTATCTTTCCATTTGGTTCATGTTAATTTAGGCTCCTAATTAAATGTGTTCTGATTAGCATCTCAGTTGCTCGGAATGCATAATGTGATTATTCTCTCATCAACAATTTTTGGCAATTATCAATAACATAT
>NW_010397149.1:0-14446 GCF_000710305.1 Buceros rhinoceros silvestris
CCCGCTGCCTGCTGCTCGCTCCTTCCCTGCTCGCCGCCTCCATGTCCCCCGCCTGCCCTGCCTCTTACTTGGCCTGCTCCCTCCCTGCCTCCTCCGGTTGCCGCTCCTACCTCACTGCTCTCTGACCCTCTGACTCCTTCCCCTGCTCCCTGCCTGCCCTGCCTCTCTTCCTTGCCCTGCTCCTTGCCTTCTCTGCTTGTCCTAGTTACCTGCCTTACTTGCTTCTCCTCCCTGTCTGCTCTCCTTCCCTTACTCTTCCCTTCCTCCTCTGCTTCCCCTTCCTTCTGCCTTTCCTCCCTGCTCTGCTTCTCTTCCCCCGCCTTCCTGTTTTCTACTATCCCTGTCCTGCTTCCTTCCCTCCCTGCCTCTGTTTCACCCCCATTCCTCACTTTTCTGCCCCTTCTTCCCCTCCTGTCTTCCTTCTCCATCACTGGTCCCAATCCTTCCTGAAAGAGGGCAAGGGGCTGGAAAAATCAGCTCAGCAGCTGGGCAAGCAGGGGAACAAGCACAGGGATCTGGAACCCAAAAATCCAGATGCAATTTGAGAGCAGAGAAGAGGTGATAGTGTTGGAAGAGGTTAAAACCAGGAGTTAAGGGACCAAGTAAAGACTCCAGCCAAGTGCTGACAGGTAGGAACTTGCCAAACAGCAGCAGATACCTGTTTGCTCCTCAGCAAATTGATGCCTGCTTTGACCAAGTTCATTCAACTCAAAGGGGAATGAGGGGTTAAGAGGAGGGGGAAAATGTGCTGGGTCAGTCAAATAACTGTTTGGCTTTCCCGATAGCAAACAGTGATGAATAATGGGTGCAGGGAAGAAGCAGGGTGAATTAGTCCTACCCTGTGGATCCTTTGCTGCAGAAAGTCAAGAATGAAGTTGTGGTCTCTGCAAGGAGTGAGGGTGTTCAGACTGGGCTTCAGACAGAAAACAAGCACAAAGCAAATAACAGCTAGAGAAACCCCATAAGTGCTACAGGCCTGGCTTCAGTTCTATTTGCAATGCCTTAATCCTGTGAGGGTGGGGAAGGTCATAGGAGAAAGGGAGCTTTCCCTTTTCAAAATGCTGATTCCTCAACCTAAACATGCTCCAGGAATAATGAAGTTAAGGAGCAGATGGCTACTCCTTGTCCATCACTAAGGAAGGAAAAATTAAATTACATGAAGGCTGCTTTCATGTGCTTGCTGAGCAGTCAGATAACATGGATTTTCTCTAGTACTAAAAGTTAATGTAATGCCAACATCTACATGACAGATTATGTAACAGCGTTGTGCCGTGCAGTGCAGAGCAAAGGTAAGGGTTTACTTTTTCATGTCATGGTAAGTCAGAGAACCTCACAGAGCACCCCCCAGTTTGCAGTCTCTAGCCCAGCTTGAAGTTTACAGGGGCAGCTTGTGTTGTCAGCATAATCAGGTCTGATATTCATCTGTTATAAAATGCTGCCGATTATTTTTAGGAATTTTGTTGACTCACCCAGCTCTGAAAACTATCCAGTGTTTTCTAAAAATCAGACTCTTGCAAGCCACATGCGAAACAAGGGAAGACATTACAGCCTTTTCAAAACACCTTTTTGCTTGATTAGATCTTCATTTATAACTTGAAATCTAGTGCAGACACCACACTCTTATACTGAGCAGCTCTGAGCCATGGAATTGAGTTCAGCAATGGAGGAGCTGCAGAATCCACCCCATCACACCAAGTCATAATCCCTTAAATTCTACATGCTTGGAACACAGGTTTTCCCATTGAAACAGGTAACAGCCACCTCCCCATCTTTTGAAAGAGTGCCATGGCAGTTAAAATACAGGTGATCAGACCCAGAACATTTCCTTCAAACTAAGACTAAACTAATGCAATTCTTTGTTTAGGTGGTCTCTTACTGAGGCAGTTGTGCTGTTGTTTGGCAAGCGCGTACTATTTTCTCTCAGCCCGTTGCTGTGGTGGCTGCGCACCTGGCACATACACAAACGAGTATGACGATCAGATCCTACTAGTGAAAATCTGTCTTTTACAGAATGGGAAGTTCAGTCAGCAGAAGCTGACATCGTGTTTGGCAGATGAGTTAAGTCCTTTCCCTCTTGATACTAATGTTGCTCTGAGAATTCCATTTGAGAATTTACGATTGGGTTTGTGCTTTGTTTTTTCCTCCTTTAGTTTTGGTTTTGTGGGGGGTTTTTTTGTTTGATTTTAGTTTTGTTTAAATAATGAACTTAAGTCTGACATGTTCAAACAAACTTACAAGGTAACATCAAGTTACAGTAAACTTTATTTCTACAGTTTCGGGAGAAGTATCTGTGTGCACATCTTTGTGTTTGTGCTCAGACTTCAAAGGAGTGTGAGAAAAAAAGAAACAGGAGGATTGTGTGAATTGCCTCCCTTCCTCTCTTCCTTCCTCTTCACCCCACCTTTCTCTCCTTCTCCCCCTCCCACTTCCCCCATCACCCCACAGAATGATGTCTGCCTTTCTCTGGTGTGAGGTACGAAGAAGAACTAAGCCAGCTGCTAAGGCAATAACAATCTTTGCGTGTCATATTTTTAAAGGAAATTTTTTAAAAATATGAAGCAAAAGAACTGTCAAATTAGATAAACTTCATGTTATCAAAGTAGGACTAAATATCTTGATAATGTTTTGTTCCTTCTCTATATCTCTGTGCAGAAGTTGTAACACCACTTCTACAGCTACAGGGATTTTCCAGGCACAGGATCCTGTGCTGCCAGATTTCTACATCTCTTTTGAAATCAGTTCATGGAGCTGGGGTACATCCTTTTCCTCAGCTGAGTGCTCCATTTCCAGGGCAGGTTCCTGCTAAGGTACCACAAAGTGCCGTAGGAGCCACCCCTACAGGTACAGCTATGGATTCATCGTCCCCTGCCCTTATGGAGCAATCCCTGCTAAGTAGAACACAGCCCCAAGATGTTTTCCAAAGTTAACATCAAAATATTTTTTAAAAAGCGATTTAATGAGATGACACCCACGCTCTAAGATGAAATCATTCTACATTAGCATGTTCCCTCCCCCCCCACCCACTCCTTTCTTTCCTGGCATGACTTTAGCTGCTAATGTCTGTACGAGTGCAAGGGATTAGGAATTACATAATGAGATAAATCATAACAGTGATGCCTATTAATACCAGGTGAGAATCAAACCTTATGCCTTCCCCATTTGAAGGCTGTGGTAAAGAAATTTCACATGACATCTGGCTTTGAACTGAATGGAAATAACTGTTAGACAGAGGTAAATAAACCTTTCTGGAACTGAAGTGGATGGGGAAGGGCCAAGTGGACATGAGGACAGTGCTTCAAGAGCCAAATGGTGATGCAGGGACAGCTAAGCAGGCAGGAACAAAATGATCCAGACGAGCGTCATCATCACCAAGAGCAGGTTTTGGCCAATTTTCCAAAGGATGTAGAGCAAATAAAGGTTGAATGCAGATCCAGAAGCTGTCATTGAAGAGACAGCAGTAAAGCATATTAAGATCTTTGGATGGAAAGCTATATATATGCTTCCTTAAGATTTTTAATTAGTAAATATTACTATACAAGATTTTAACAACTAAATTTTATTTGAGGGTCAGGCAAAAATATAAGCTGTTTGTCTGAAGAATGTATCCCTGTTTCAGCATTTTACCCATCCTAAAACAGCCACTTGTTATTTTCTTGTTGGGATTGAGAATGACTAAGCCAAAGTGGTGCGTGACACCACAATTTTGGTGTCAGTTTCCTTTCTTTTTCTGTAATATGTTGTGTTTCAAACCTCTGTTAATTGTTTAAAGCTGAGTTTTGTTCCTTTGGAGGGATGATTTATTTTAAGTGCCTGTGAAAAGACATTAGAAGAGCAAATAGCCCTTTGGGAACAAAGAGACACAACAAAGAAAAACAGCTCTTGAGACTATAACAAAGTCTAGCATGCCAACGTGCAGCAACAATAGTCAAGATATAAATAAAATCTTCATTCAGAAAAAACCCTGAACCTCTGAAAAAGTGGTGGATGGATCAGAGCTGTATGCAGCATCAGAAAAGGAGAAATTGCCATGTGTGGGAGGGGTTGAAAATGGAGAAGGTGCTTCTGTTATACATTCAGGGATCAGAATAAATCAGTACCATTTGAGAAAGCACCATGACAAGTGAACGAGGCAGCTCTGAACACTGAATTTGTTAAGGTAAGCAGTGGGAGAACCAAATCATCCACTGATGTAAATCAGACTCCTTGAAGTCAGTGGTGCTAGAGCAGGTTACTAACCCCATGATCTGTGTTATGAGTCAGATGCAACAACATTATTCACACTTATTTTGGGTATTTCCTACATATTTGGATATTATTTTGCAATACGACATCATACCAGTAAGGTATTTTAGTGCAGTCTGTTGCAGCTGATAATCAGGACCATCTCTAGAGGCTCTCCTGTAAGCTGTAACACAGAGGTACAGCTCAGCTCCCTATCAGGAAACCCTGAGATGCCTTTAAAAACATGTCTTTTGTTAGACTCAGTATTTGTAAGTTGCTTTTTGACAGCAGCATTTGACAGGGCAGGGCTGTATTTCCCTCACCTTGGGATCATCCTGCACATGAAGAGCACTAATCCATCTCAACCAGATAAAAACCAGGAATCTTTAACTGGAAATAAGTAGCATAGCTGTTGACATTAAATGCTTGGGGATCCTATAGGAAAATCTGAACAGGCAGACTTTATCTCCCTGGTCTAATTCCATTTTCTTCTGGAACAGACTGCAGTTGACCTTTCAAGTCAGAAAAGGAGCAGAGAAAGAGACAGGTTTACTCCCATAAGCTTGTAGAAAGTGGATGAACCCACTGGGGCGCTCACAGTTAACTGCTGCCCCAAGTCCTTGGACCTATTAGAGCAGGTCTAGAGAAGGGCCACAACAACAGTCAGAACTGGCCACCTCTGCCATGAGGACAGGCTGAGAGTTTGGGTTGTTTAGCACGGAGAAGGGAAGGCTCCAGGGAGACCTTAGTGCAGCCTCTCAGGATTTATTCAACAACACTTGTGAGAAAGAGACTTCTAACTAGGGCCTGTAGTAACAGGACAAGGGCTAATGGTTTAAAACTGGAAGAGGATAGATTTAGATCAGATGTAAGAAGAATTTCTTTATGATGGTGGTGGCAAGAGAGGAGCAAGTTGGCCAGAGGAGCTGTGAAAGTTCCATCCCTGGAGACATTCAGGCCAGGTTGGACAGGACTCTGGGCACCCTGATCCAGTGGAAGATGTCCTTGCCCATGGCAGGAGGGTTGGTCCTGATGATATTTAATGATTCCTTCCAATCCAGGCCATGCTGTGATTCCATGATTTTGTGATTGAGTCACAGGAGCTTCAAAGGTGTTCCAGTTCACACTGGGCCCTGAGCCAGAGCTGATGCAGACCCCAGATAAGCTCTATGACCTACATCAATTTTACAATCAGCAGAATTCAGCTGGCACTGTCGGAGTTATCCTAATTTGGTCTAAAAGGCAAGAGCACAGCAAATACCTGTTACTTTATTTTTTATATGGGCAGTCCACCCCTAATCCAGCTCTAACTTCTTTAAAAATTGAATAACCTGCACCAATCCACCACCCATGTAAAGTCCAGCGCCTGTTTATCTGGAGTCACTGGGACTGCACAGTTCCTTGTCAAAGGCAGTCACCCTTCCTTCCTCCCAGCCCTGCCTTTTCCCAGGCTGCTCAATCCCAGATCCTCTGTCCCGCAGGTAGCTCTTCTCAAGCCCAGCTCCACAGCGAGCACAGAGAGCAGCTGATTAACAAACTCTCCTTTGCGCATCACCACAATAGCAACATGCATCAGGCTTGTCTAAGTGAAAAGCTCAACTCCTGTCACAAACATCCTTTAAGCAAATATGCCAAAACTGTGTTCCAATTCCAGGATCTCATCCTGGGGCTGCAGCGTCTAAAATGCAGTTTTTATTAATGGCATGCGAGCTCACAGGGAACTCGGGCATCCCTTGTGCTGACTGACTGCCAGGTCCTGCGGTGTAGCTTCATGCAGCCCCTGGACAAAGAAATGCTCTGGCTGCTGCTCCCCGCTCTGTTTGATGGCAGAACGCTGAACCCAGGGGAGTAGCTGAGTGAAACGGTTGGTTTACTACAAATAATTCATAACTTTCCAAACAGCCTTCTCCAAATACAATAAAGTATGTCTTTCATGGAGGGATTCCCTTTTAATTTTTAAAACCAATTTTTCTTTTTCAGAAATGAGCGCAGTTAAGCAGTGGGGGTTTTTGTTTGCTTGTCTGTTTTTCTGATGGCAGAAAAATTGGCTGGATCTTGATCTTTCTTCACACACACTTCACATTTGAACAGCCTTTGATCCCATTTCACACAAGTGTAACTCCACAGACTCCGATGACAGCCTCCTGCTAATTATGTCACCGCAATGTAAGAGATTCACTGTACCATTTTGCTCATACATAACAGCTTAAGCAGCTTGTCTCCTAACACTTGTAAAAACAAATTCTAGGTAAAGTGCAGGAATGAAAATGAAATTCCAAACCAGGCATTCAGAGAAGCTACAAGCTACTGAAAAAAAGATTTTGGAATAAAATACATCTCTTTTCAACTAAAACACCAACACTGTCAGGTTAGGTCCATCAAGAGCTTTATTCATGGGAAGTTTCCCACGAGGATGTATTAAGTCTCAATGAAAATACTTTCAAGTGAGGTTTTACCAAGTAGAAAATACCCCTTGATGTTGGTGGAGGTTTGGTTTGTTGTTTTAAATCAGTTTTGTACAATCGGCCCAGGGCTAATTCAAGGAAAGCTGCAAGCTGAAAGTACAGGTGATAAACCCAAGCCATCAGTAGTTCTACTTGATAAGTATAAATTTGGATACTTAGGAAGCTGAAGTGTCACTCCTGTTAGAGGTGGGGAAAAGACTATTTTTGACATCCTGGGCTTGAAGTTACAGGATGCTGGAACTCCCACGCTTCTGTAAGCCAACTTTGCAAAGCGTATTCAAAGAGTAAGGCGATACAGCTTAATATTAATTATCAATTAATCAGACTCAAGCTTTCAGAACAGCAATATATACACTCTAGATGTCAGTTACTGCCATATCTTGAATGCAACCATTCTGAAATTATTTGAAATTATTATTTATCCTCTTACATCAGAAGCACCCGAAGCAATCTGATTGCTAGATGAGGTTCAGGGATGCATTCCTGGAGCTTTGTATACATACTTAATCTTCCCATTGTATATTTTCTTTTAGTAAGTGATGGAATAATCACCACTTCCCTTTGGATGGATCATACAACACGTGAACTGCCTGTTACTCTTTCTCCAAGAATAACAGCTCTTTGCTCTTGCTTGTTAAATATCAGCTTGATGGCAGAAAGTTTCTGAATGGCTCACGCTCACAGCAGACCGTCAGTTGAATGGGATCAGCACTTCTGCTGAAATATCTGAAGCTAAGGATTTGGAAAAGAGGTTTTTGCAGAGATGACCCATTTACAAGCTGGACTTAGTCCAGAGACTATAGAGAAAGCCCGCCTGGAACTGAATGAAAACCCAGACATTTTGCATCAGGATATCCAGCAGGTCAGGGACATGATCATCACGAGGCCTGACATCGGGTTTTTACGTACAGATGATGCCTTCATCCTGAGATTTCTCCGAGCCAGAAAGTTTCATCAAACTGAGGCCTTCAGACTGCTGGCTCAGTACTTCCAGTACCGCCAGTTAAATCTGGATATGTTCAAAAACTTCAAGGCTGATGATCCAGGAATCAAACGGGCTCTGACCGATGGGTTCCCAGGAGTGCTGGAAAACCGCGACCACTGCGGCAGGAAGATTCTTCTGCTGTTTGCAGCCAACTGGGATCAGAGTAGGTAAATGTAGATAGTGTCCTTATCTTTTTACATACTCTCACACTCAACATGTAACAGAATATTTGTGACCACACTTGAAGCATCAAGGCCATTTTCAGTAAAATATTTTGTAATGCGGAGTGCATGTCATGAAAACTTTCATCTGATCTTATCACCTCTCACCTTCAGGTGTAACACCCTCGAGAGACAAGGCAATACCAGTGCAGCAGAGTAGTTCATGTGTTTTTCCAGAAGTATTTCCAGTGTTGAGCCAGACAGTACCTGTTTGCTATAAATACATTAATGCCTGTTATATAATTGCTTCAGTAATGTCACGGACCAGCCACGCAGGTTGACAGAAAGGAAATGTCTCAAAACACATGGGGGCTCCCATAGCTCTTCTGGTACAGAAGGAACTGACCATATTTGTCATGTTCTGTCTCCAGACTTCTGAACATATTTTTCTTCTTGTTTGAACCATTGCAGGAATTACAGCCCAAGTTATGAGATTTTCACAAACTGCTTAATTGCCACTCCAGTTACTGCATGTTTGTTAGTCTGCGAAATGGAAGGTTTGTGCCAAGCGTATTTTCTGTTCGGGTCATTTCTTTACCGAGTGGTATGAACAAAGATATCTCCCAGCCGTTATTATAACATGATGTCCTTAAATGTTAATGTGATTAGTCAGCTTTCACTACCTATTTGAAGTGATACAGAGAAAAGAGGCTAGTCCAGGAGTATCACGTTCACACTGTCCTCTTCATCAGGAGTCATTCCATTTTCCCTGCCTTCACAGTGAGATGGAGAAATGCAATCAGCTGTAGGATTGCCATATGTTCTGGCTTGTGATAAAAATCAGACCAAAGAACGAAATTCATATTCAGGTTTTGAGCACTGTAACTTCTGACGAGTTATGGGTAGGATTTTGCCCTGGCTTGGCCCAAGTTTGTCCATGAAACCATTTCATCTCTAGGAGAGACTAGACTGGAGCTTGGAATTTGTTACAGAAATTAGAGAACAGCACACGTATGCCTGCTGTTTTTCATGTTTTCTGGAGAAACCTTTCATTTTTTCCATGTGAAAACAGTTCAGAAGGGAATCAATAGAGCTACAGATGTGGTAAATATGTACAGAAAAAGTTACAGAAACGTAATTTTGCATATACAACAGTATTCAGTGGAATCCAGAACTGAAGCCAGTGATAAAAGTCCTACTGACCACAAAGGGACCAGCAGTTTATCTCCTGTCTTTGAGCTGCGAGCTCGCCTTTCTTCCAACCACAAAACCCTTCCGTTAGCAATTGGCCTGGAAAGAAAGACGAGTGAAAAGGTGTCTGAATTAATAGGAAGTATCAGCTTTAGAGGACAGAAGCACCGTGGCTCTGCTGGTTGCATTAAGGGATTTTGGTATTATATAGAGGCGGCTTTGGGTTTCTGATCCCTCAACAAAATGAATCCCTGCGATTAACCTCGTACAGCAGCTCCTGCTCTTGGGAAGCTGAGGGTGCTGCTGTCTAAGGCTTCGGCAATTAAATTTTGACATAACGCTGACTTCTGTCAGATTTTGGCTCAAACTTTCTGCAAGTCCTTTAATGTGCATCCATGTGTGTGCGCAAAAACCAAAGGGATCCTGCTTGCAAGGTACCCCATTTCTGAAAATGTAATTCTAACCGTGAGGAGGAGGCAGGCTGAGGCAAACAGGGTAGGATTTACTCTAAGGCTCCTCAGTGAAACTGAGAATCAGGGGCAAAATTCACCTCTTTCATCCACTGAAGCTCAGTTCCTCTGTGCTGTCATTTCAGAGGGCTTTTGTAGAGCTCCAAGGGCAACAGGGATTTGGGCTGTAGGTGAAGAGGGGGATTCATAGGATGCTGTGATGTGGACATGCAAGAGTAAGAGCTCAGTCTCCAGCACACCTTTCCTAACATTAATCTCACTTGCAATTGGCTGTATCGTGTCTTTATGATTAAATCATAATTTAAGAGATCAAGAAGAAATCATAATTTAGAACAGATTGTTTAAAACCAGCATAGCTATAATCCATTATCTGATTTTCAGCCATTCTTACCATTTAATACTCCTGAGAGTACAGTGACTGTAGGGATCATATGTCAAGGAAGCAGAAGCAGCTTGAAAACTTTTTGGTCTTACAAAAATACTGATTTTTAAAAGGAAATGTCATTATAATACAGCTGCTTGGGCTAATCAGATCCAAGATGTTTTTAAGGGATTATCAGTAAAGTTAAAATTTATGTAAGCTTTTAGAAATGTTTGTAATTTCATCCTGAAGAATATAATTTATAGACCTAACATCTCTAGAAAAGAGAGTTTAATTTCCAGCCCTAATGTTTCCAGCTTCAGCTTCTAGCTGCTGGATTGTGGTTAGATTAAAGAGACCACAAAAATATGACAGCTTCCCATGCTGGTACTCTTGTGTCCCGATTACATCATCTTTTAACCTACTTTTGAATCCACTGAGGATGTGGCACTGTAGGGTAAGTTACAGTCAGGCAACAAGAAGATAGTACATTAGCTACTCTACAGCAGTGGTTCGGGTGATCTCTTTTAGGCACGGTGAATTTAAAACAGCCCCTTGAAGGCTGTCCATGAGGTCGAGAACTTGCTTGTGGGCAGCTAGTACAGCAAAGATCACGTTCTGCACAGCATTGTGACGCCTTAACACCTTGCAATAGATTTTTGCTGCCAAAGCTTAAATTGATTGAGCTTCTTTTCTCCCAGAATTAGGAAGATCTTGCAGGTTGCTAATACTCTTGGTTATTCTTCCCCCCATCATTTTAGTGTTGTTGCTCATGCGCAGATGGATGAACTGAATACAAACCTTCACTAATAAACCCTCATGTGGTAACACCATCTTTTCTGTTCAGTAGTTCCCTCCATTTAGACAGAAGATTGTCATGGTTTTTTAGCTACTCTGTCACATTTTGAGCTTGTGTTCAGCTCAAATCTGCTTCCAAGCCACTGTTTCCTAAAATACAAACAGCACTGGTAAATGTGTCATATATTCTCATCCATACTGTGGGCACAGTCTAGCATGTGATTCACACTCTTCTGCAGAGCTAAACCTGTCCTCGGCGTCAATTATCACTGCATGGGTTGGGGCATCCACAAAGTTCACTGGCAAGAATTTTATTTTTGCTTCTGTATTATTGAAGAATAAAATGGTTGTGACCAAAACCTCCTTGATGCCTAGGAAAAGATCACAAGGAACGATAATTCCTATTGCCAGATCACTAGCTGAGATCTGCCACACTGCCAAGGTTTCATTCATTTCGCATTTGGTTCAATTTTGGCCTTCTTTTTAGATAGGTCTTAGAGTTGATGTCATCACTTTCTCTAGGTCCTGCACAGCGTATTCTGAATCTGTTAGTTAATCACATATGATACAGAACAGAAAACAGAGGTATGGAATAAGTGAAATGAGCAGATGGAGAGAAAAGAAAGATCAGATTGGTTCCACACAGAGAGAGGAAACCTGTTGAGCTGTATTACTATACACTAGAGAATCCCCGCAGGGAAGGACCATGATTCACTGTGACGAGAGCTCAGTCTTTAGAGGTGCAGAATAACCCAACTACAAGGTGTTCATTCGCCCCAAACCCACAAAGCCTTCACATATATTCCTGCTTACAGAGCACCTTGTTTTTAAATGTAAATCATGGAGTAACACAGACAGGTCAGGATGTCGAACTGATCTTGACAGCAACTGTGATGAAATAACTTACATCAGAAGAAAGTCCGTTCGTAAAACAAGTACATACAGATGTACAGTTTTGATGAGACCTGAATCAGGATTTCACAAATACCAAAGTGTCACATGCTGGATTACAAATACTCTTCCTCACTTTTCCGTTTCATCAGTCTCCCCACACCCAAGCCCTCCCTCCTCTGACACACCTCTAGTGAAACTGAAGCTTTTAAAGAAATCCGAGAAGCTCCTCTTTGGCTGTTGGATTGAGGAAAGCCTTCACTAGCTGCAGCAGCTGTTCCTAGGTCTGCTACAGCCTTCTAATACATCCTGCTTGTGCACCAGGGAGATGGGGGTTTGGGTGAACAAGTAATTCAACAGAAGGTGCTCATTAATCTTCCAAGTAAAGATATTTCCTTCAAGGTTGTTCAGTCACAGTATAATCTATTTCTGTGTAGAGCCAGCAGAAGGGCTATCTCCAATCACAATCCTCTGCAAACAGGGTCATGGGGTAGAGGGGCAGAAGGTTACCCATTGCCTTCTGCAGCAAAATGGTAATTAATTTCTGTCTTCCTGTTTGGACGGTTGTGTCTTAGAAGCTGTCACATAGCTCCAAAAATTTCACAAGTCGGACAGAACAAAACCCGCTGCTTTGTTCACGCTATGTATTCCCAAGTCAGCTGCTAGCCATGAATTCGCCTTTATTAACCAAGGAATCTCAAAGGCCAGATACTTCCCATTCTGTAGGAAAGTATATTGAGATCAGCCAAGGGGCAAGGAAATACTCTGACACAGTGGTAAAACAACAGCTATAAATGTTTGAAAGGATTGTGATGATGTCCTTGCTGAGGATGCTCGTAGTGGTGTAATTACAAGGGTATTGTCATCAGCAGATCCTGTTGGAATAAATTAATGTCTCAAATGCTGATTATTCCAATATATTTCAAGGATAATCTCAGATGCTTAACAGAATATGAAGGAATAAACATCTGTTGAGACTGATTTATAGTCACAGGCGGTAACTTAGCCTCATAGTTGTTTATTACAAGAGATTACAGCTGAGATGCAGCCAGCCCTCACACCAGAACGGTTTTCACACAGCACATCTTTGGGTTTGGTTCAGAGGTAGCGATTCTGCATTGGCAACAGTAACGCAGACTGAGGTTGTGGCTCAAGCATCGCATTGACCAATAAATAGCCTAGAAGCACACAACATTAAGAAGCCATTCATATTACATTACTGCATTGCTGAGCCGGCCCAAAATGGTAGGAGAGGAAGGAAGAACAGCCTAAGCAGAGCACTCATTTCGAGGAATAACAGATGCGCAAATTAAATGTTGGACAAAGATGACGGAAAGGGGCTCTGTCTCTGAAATGTTTTAATTTGCTTGGAGGCAGCAACTTAATTTGGTTAGTACCGTTTATTATGGAAGCTGTGTTTGGGAAGGCAATTGTAGCCTGTACGAGTGACAGAAGGATGACATATACAAATGACAGTCCTGGGTAGGGCTGAGAAGGGAATCAAAGAAGAAAGAAAATGTCTGAAAAAGAGAAAAACAACAACTGGGAAAGTTATGAAGTGTATGTTGAAGAACAAGAGAAGTTTGACTGAAAGGAGCTAAAAATTATCTGTGGGGCAGGTAAGGGAATCAAGCACATAATGAGAAGGAAGAGAAGGTGATGGGCTGGTGTTGGGCTGAGGGCTGACTGAAGAGCTGTGAAGGACAGTGGCAGGGTGAGACAGACAGCTGCTGGAGCTGGCCTGTGGGATAACAAAGTTGTGCTAGTACTTGTCCCTCACCCATGGAAAATGACCCATGCTCCTACCTGGGCCATGTCTGTCATCCCCACAGCTGGGTTCTGCAGAAGAACATTATAGTGGAGCTATAGCAACAGAATAGCACGAAGCCAAACACTGTGACATCCCTCTTGGCTCTTTGTCCCTCTGACCCCTGGGAACAGCTGGCAACAGTGACTGAAAGCTCTTCTCAATCAGAGGTTTGAGGCGAGACTTCACAGAAAGATCAGAATACTTTTCTGTCAGAGCTTTTCATAAATCAAGTTTTCTAAATATCTGATATTCTGATCAGTTCAACTTGCCAAACCTCGTTAAAAGGAGCTAAGAAAAATTCATGCAGTGCAGCAGGAACAGACTACAAGGAGTCAGGGGAAGGAAAAACCATTATTCTCTGACTATCTATTTAACAGGCTACAGGCAGTAGGGGCACTGGAAAGTGGACATACTGAGCTGGAATCCTTAAACACATTTGAAACTTAAATTCTAATACTTCTTGATATAATATTTCCCCAGGTCATGATTGGTTTTAGAATCTTTCCTCTAAACTGAGCCTCTGCATCAATTGCATTTTACATAAGGATAGTCACCTTTTACCACATGTTGGTAGGTGCTGAGCAGCTCCACTCCCAGCGCCCTCAGAGCAGCACAGGGGACACTTAGGAGCCCGTGCCATTAGCAGGCTGGGTGGTCCCAGAGGAGTTGGAGCACACAGCATGAATTTTGTCAGGTGGTGCATCGGGTGAGGGCTGCCGAGCTCTGAAATTGGGAACAGCACCTCACAAGATGCAGTCTCTCACATGCTTTAGAAGACATGCAGCTGATGGTCTGAATTAAATCAGGAAGCTTGAGACCTTTTTCCTTTTTAAACCAATATTCTTTTCTTGAGTTCCAGTTACAAGCCGTCCCCCACACCTTTCTTGTTCTTTCCCATAGATAATCCTGCTCTTCCACAAAGCCATAATTTCAGCCCCTCTGGTTTTATACCATGTCAGTAGAGGAACATAATTCCATGCATTCAGACATGAACAAAGTAATAAGGGTGACAAAAAATAGTAACAAGCACAAGGCCCCTGGTACAGTGTGATCAGGAACACACACTCCCCTTGCCAGTGCTTCCCCTTTCACT
>NW_010397149.1:14535-23271 GCF_000710305.1 Buceros rhinoceros silvestris
TCTTTCCTTCCTTCTGGCCTCCTTTCACAGCAAGTCCAAGAGACACCAGCCGTGTGTTAAATACACACAGATCCATCCACAGCAGATATGTGGTGCTGCCCATTCCCCTTTGGAGTGCTGGGCTGTGTGTTAGCATCAGAACTTCTTTTGTAGGTATTTCTGACCAGGAAAACCCACACTGGGGTGTGATAGCCTTATCTAAGGCATCTCCATCCTCTCCTAGTGTCTTGGACCTGTGATCCTCTAAGCTCTTCTCACTTTAAGAGGTTTCTGAATGAGAATTCATTGCCTTGTTCTCCCAGGGATAATCCTACTGTCTGTTGTGTAAGTACAAAGTGAGAAATGTGATGTGTATCGAAAGAGAAATACAGCTGAAAACTTCTGCTTCAACGTGCTGCAGTATTGGTTTGGAAACTGAGGTAAAAAGGGAGGAGGAATAAGCTCTGACCTAGGGAGAGATGGTAGGATCTCTTTCAGTTTTAGGGTCTCACTTACTTGTAAGCCACTGGTGGCTGGCTACTGCAGTTTACATTCAGCTTCACTCCAGTAAAGAATTCAGTTTTGTTTGAATAAAAGCATTTTTTATGTCTGGGAAAACAGCAATTTGTGTTTGCTCTAACTGCCAGTGAATGCCTCTCCTCTTCTAGTGTCTTATTATTCTCTGCTAAGATGTATACTCAGGCACACGCACAATCACTTTCTTTCCACCAAGATTTGACACAGTTCATTTAAAATAAATCAGGATCATTTGGGAGTTACTTCTCAAAGTCTTGTCAGGTGTAGTCTCCATGCTAAAAGCCAAGGAGCCATGTGAGACACCAGACATACCTGCCGGCACAGGCTCAGTCCTGGCTGGCAGGTTTGTCTCTACTGGGGTTTTCTTGCCTCTTGTGCATTGAATAAAGTATTCATGGTTAACTAAGAGAGAAAGTGCTGACTGGCCACAAGATTTGGGAGTAAAGGATGGACTGCAAATGGAATGATCCAGTAAAGTGATACCATTGCTTCAGGACCTGAAGGGTAAATGGGCCCTCTGTGGACTCCTCATCACTGGGTTTTTCAGTGAAAAAGAAAAAGACTAGGGGTGCTTATGATGAGTGTGCTTCTGCAGTGCAGAAGGTGCAGGAGATGCTGTCAGGTAACTTCCTATCCCCTATTTCTAGGATTAATTTTGCTTTGTCAGAAGCCTCTGAGGAGGATAAACTCAGAAGGTGCTGTAAGACATTTTGCAACTTAAGATCATAAACATTATACCAGCAAGTGCTGGTCCAACAGACTTATCCTTTCGGCATTTTCCTCGAGAACATGTAACTAGACTTGCTGTGGCAATGTCCGCTGATCCTTTTTCTTCCTCTTTTTTGCTGACTTGACAAAACAGCCTCCCTGCTGTCTATATATCCATTGACATGATCGCTACTGCTTGTATGAGAAGTAAAGATCCTGGCCGTTCCAGCTAACTGGTTCCAGAGGTGCCTCCTACCAATACCAGTGTGAGGTCTGGCAGGATGTCACTGTGCATGGTGTTCAAATGCACAAAACCTGTCTGTCTACAATTCCATGTACTTAGTTGTTGCATATGCTTCTCCATGAGCTACTATTTATGGTTGAACAAGTAGCAATTTCAGCAAACACATTTCTTTAGAAATGCTCTGTATTGACTATGTGAGAATTGTTACTAGAAGGAAGGCAAAGCTTGAATTATATTAGCATTGCAATAAAAAGCAATACAAAGAGGAATAGAAAAGTATAGCCATTACATCATCAATGTATAGCTGTTTAGGAAACCTAAACCACAGCCCTTCCCCCCAGATCAGCAAACCCTCAAACAGCAGCTGCCAGAAGGCAGAAGCTAAACATTCGCACACCTACTGTACAGGTCAGAGTGATTTAGGAGGTTGCAAATAACTTGTGCAGTACAAAACCAATGAAACTTGTCCTTCAGAATTCCTAACATCGCATTTAACATGAAATTCTGATTTCAACACACCTGAATTTCAATAGTTTATAAACCATTTACATTGTTTTCCACTGGCAATTCCCAAGAAAATCCAATAGTCTGCCAAAATACCAACACAACATTACTATTCCAAGTCAAGGATCACCTCGCACCATCAACACTAGTTTGTGCTGCACTGGGAATTAACGCAGACCAAAAAAATCATTGGTTTCAGAGGAATAAAGGCAAGCAGGCTGGACTTCCTTTCAGCATTACCACGGATTCAACACAAGGCTCCACAACCCCGTTTCTGCATTCATTGGCGTCTCCAGCAGTTACTACACACCACTGCTGTCAATATGCAACACAACAACCTATCCCACCCCGTCCAGGGGCGAGCCTTCATGCTGCTAGATCGTGAAATTAGTAATTTCAGTTACAGGGCAGAGTTTACTGCGGAAATTTAAGGTTTCAAGTCCTGATAATGAAACAGGAGTAAAGCATTGATTACATGCTTCAAGTGGATTGGCCAAACTCCTGTAAAGCAGGGAAATTGTGTATCAAACCACTGCATTCACAGAAAATCAAAGACTCAAAACCCACAAAGTACTGGCCTTAGAGTTTGAAGATATGTTTAATTTTTCCTCTTTGTGATCACAGTATGTGAAATACTTAAATTTATTATAGCCTACTTTGTCCACCGCTCCTGCACAGGGAGCTTTTCAAGAACAGCTGTAACTCTGACAGTTCCTGATCATTGAGTTACAACCTGCATTTCAATACTTCCATTCCATAATTACTTCATCTGTTTTGCAACACACAGGTTAAAACAAAACCAGGTTTGATGAAAAACCAAACTAATGCTAACACAGAGCAGTACTCACCCCAGTGAATGTACGCTGGTCACAGTTAACAGGTAGACAGGCCTCAGGAGCAGAATGATGAGCAAGCCCCTCCAGGGACAAGGAGAAGGAAAAGAGGAACAGAAGGAGCCCCTAGTCCTGGCAAACTTTCCCTTTTTTGTACTGAGCATGGTGTTTCTGGGATGGGATCCATCTGCAGCTAACTCAGGGCAGCTGCTCTGGTTTTTGCCCCTCCCAGCTTAACTCCTGGTGGACTCCCAACTGCTAATGACCTGCAGACCATGGCTGGCCTGGCGTTCTGTCCCAGCAAAATCAGGACTCAAGAAAAAGGGACCCTTCAGAAGAACATTTTTCAAAATATGGGCTGTTTTCCTAGGCAAGTTTTGGCTCTCATCTGTCAGGCACACTGATTGTACACTGCCTGTGGCGGTAAAACTCAAGATGTAAGCGGACCAGGTTTCTCCTCTGACCTTAGAGCTTCTCAGGGATTTCAGACTAGGTACTAGAAGGAAAGAGGTCACTTCATAGACACTTTGGGTTCATTTTCAACCTAAGCACGAAGTTCATTACTGTAATTTCAAGCACACAGGAGTTTGCTTCTTTGCTGAACAATTAAATTTTCCAACAGAGATAGATAAAAGTGAGTTTCTGAATGAACTTCCAGGCATTCTGCTACATTTTCCAAAGCCTTCTGGATTGATAAGTGTGACCCTGATACTTCAGGCAGAGCGTAGGGTTTGTAAATGCCAGAATTATGTTATCGCAATGCCCAGCAGTAACATTGTCGGGCAGATGTAGGTGAAGTGGTGATGTGGCAGAAAGTAAACATGTGTAGGTTAGTATAGATTGGCAAAAAACTGTGGAAAACTCTAGAATGACCTAGAAAAAGCTGCATTTATTATGCAAAGAAGTATAAATGCAGTGCAAGAATGTGTTAGATATTAATACGTGGCCACATCTTGTATGCAGATCCTTTATCCTCCCTTAACTCTATGCAGTTTCTTCTGGATTTTCAATTACTTTTAACCTTTTAAGAAAAACATCAGGTCATTATGGACAGCACAATTAAGAAGTGTACTTATTGTGCAGCCGTGGTCAGAAAAGTTAATGAGATGTTAGGCTGCATCAAGAATGAGATGGAGAATGAAAAGATAGCACATTATTTTATGTATGCTGATATTTCAAACTCACCTTGAATACTGATTCACTTTACATTGTACTATCTCAAAAAGAAGGGGATGTAAAAAATACAACTGTCAAAAAAAAAAAGAGCAATGAAAGGAATTCATTAGTGTAATGAGCAAGTGAGGTAATCACATCAGGAGGGAGCAAAAAGTGCAGGGCTGTTTCAAATGGAGAGGTGTTGAAGATGCAGTGGAGATAGAGGAGATACAGTGGAAACAGATAGAGAAAACATGGTACCGGGGAGACCGAATTGGTGGTGCCGTTTGCACCTTCGAATAAGAGAACAAAGGAGCTGTATAATTGCTTTCTGTGATTAAACAGCAGCTTCATAATGTCCAAAAGAAAATCCTTTCCCTTTCTGTAATGAAAAATTAATTTGTAGAACACAATGATGCAAGAAATTGAGCAAATGGCTTAGTGTGATGCGAGGATGGATTGCAGTGTCAGGAGGGAATAAGAAAGGACTGTGCAATCGCACAGAATAAAATAAAGGCGCAGAGGCCATCAATCCTAATGCTTGTGACCATCAGCAATTCAGGTTCCAGCAGTTGTTGTGCTCAGTATCACCACGGCTGTGCTTTGAGGGGGCAGTATCACAACACTGGCAAGATTGCAACAGGAGATTAAAAACCTCCTCTCAAACGGTATGCTGAGCCGTGACCACCAGCCCGTTCCCACCAGTCATCTCCTACATGTCTTGCAGTGGAGACCGCTAACCCGAAGCCACCGCACACTCCCTGGCTGTGCTCATGCTGGCGTGTCCTCTTTGCCCATCTGCCCCAAGCTGCTCACAGGGAAGGTGGCATTTGGGGCTCTCCGGGCAAATTACCGCGGTGGATCTGCAGAACTGATTTATTGATTGCATTTAGGGGTTGTAGCGTAGGGCTTTTAATAATTTCCGCAGTATCATAACACACTGCCTGTGTTGTCACTCACTCCTCCTCAAGAGAGAAATCTGCATGATGTGCAAGTGTGACATTGCTCTGGGTGCTAAAAAGGCAAGAAAATTCCCGGCGTGTAGCTCAGGAGGAATAAAACAAATTCCTGAAGGAATGAAACAAATCCAGAGCCAGAGGAGCAGTCACATTGCTCCTGAGATTCAGTCCTGGCCTCTCCTTTCAGCAGCAGGCTGCAAAGCAGAGCTGCACACTGCTCCTGAGAGGCTTCACCTCACACGGCGCAAGTTCTCTGGTGGAAGCTGGTCCTTTCAGGGGTCTAAAAAGCCCCTCCAGCTGCACTCCCCCTCCCCAAGCACGGGGGCTGTGAAGGTCCCTGGTTTTCAGGCAAATTACACATAAGAAAGGGTCCCTGCACAGTCGCTGTAACACCAGGGACAAAGTGTCCCTTTGGCAAAGGGTGCCCGCGCCGTGAATGAGCGTGGGTAGGAGGAGATGCGTAACACCGCCTTGAACGCAGAGCATGTCATTCAGGGGCTGCTGGTTGCTATGGAGTTCAGCTGAAGTGGGAAGTGACAGCAAAAAACCGTGATACTTGTATATAGAAGAACCTCCGGCAGGAACGTATCAAGGGGAATGTTTTTATATCTTTAAGAAAGCCACTGAGAGGCAATTTTTGCATGATAATAGAATAAGCCGATGCCATTTCTTTTGGCAGGCTGGTACATTTTCCCCGTCACCGGCAACAGCAGAGGCTTCCAGCTCACTCCAAGCAGCAACGCAAAGCCAGCCAGCTATCTGTGGGTGTCTGGCTTCCGCTCACTTATAAGCTAAGCAGCGGATTTCTCGTGTTGTTAAATACGGTTCCGGTCTCAGCTTAGTTTACACTGTCCTTTGCATCCAGCGCATTGCTGGACTAAGCTCCTCTGAAGAAAAACATCAGTGCATTTAGCTATCCAGTCTCCTATCCTGGATGTAAAGTTACTTGGGAATTTTATGTATAGACGTACACAGACGCTGGGGGGAAAAAACTTGCTATCTTTTCGAGAACAGGAGAGATGCCTGTCTGAAGCTGACATACTGGAACAGCCCAAGATAGCTACACTGGATGTGACAGAAGAGGAATCAGAGCTGTGACATTAACTTAATGCAACCTGTGGTTTACTCAGCAGGAGTGTTGTGTGCACATATTCTGGTTCTACAGAGAAATTTAAAAATCTGTAGCTTAACTCGGGCATAACAAAGAGGGGGTTGGTGCCCTACAAAATAAGAAGATATTCTCCCATTGTTGTTTAAGATTTTCTCCAGTTTGCTTGCTGGCAAGTTATTCATATTTTTGCAGCTAACCAGTTTAAATGGCTTTGAACTGTTCTAAGAAGAAAGTCACCCACTGCTGGTCAAAATACTTGTGGTGAACATTTGCGGTAAATGCAGCCCGCTCTCTCTGCCGATCGCAGACAAGGCTTGCTGATCTCTGCATGCACACGAGCTATTCAGACCTCAGACAGATGAGACAAACGAGCCCCTTTCAGCACAGGAGTCAGCTGTGAGCTCCTCTGTTCGACTGCTCATCTTCTCTGGTGCAGGATTAGCCAAATGTGTCACCGTGTTTCTTCACGATTCTGTGTTTTGCAGTTCCACTTCTTGGGTATTCTTCAGCCAAGGGCTGCCCCGTGCTGCGTGGAGTTCCGAGGAGGGGCCGTTCCCTGTGAAGATCAGGGCTTGCAGTGGTTGTACTGGCTGCTTTCCCTGCTGCCAGAGGCAGTGTAGCTACTCATGGTCACACAACTCTTTGGGTTGGAAGAGACCCTTAAGCTCAAGTCCAGCTGTTCATCCTGCACTGTCAGGTCACCTCTAAACCACGTCCCTCAGCACCACATCCATACAGCTTTTAAACCCCTCCTGGAACAGGGACTCCACCACTGCCCTGGGCAGCCTGTGTGAGTTTCACAACCCTTTCTGTAAATAAATTTTTCCTAATATCCAACCTAAATCTCCCTTGGCACAACTTGAGGCCATTTCCTCTCTCCTGTCATTTGTTCCTCGGGAGAAGAGACCGAACTCCCCTCCTCATTCCAACATCCTGTCGGGGAGTTGTTGAGAGTGATGAGGTCTCCCTGGAGCCTCCTTTGCTCCAGGCTCAGCCCCCCCAGGTCCCTCAGCCGCTCCTCAGCACATTGTGCTCCAGACCCTGCCCCAGCTCTGTTGCCCTTCTCTGGACACACTGCAGCCCCCAATGTCCTTCTGGCAGTGAGGGGCCCAACACTGACCCCAGGATTGGAGGTGAGGCCAGCTTCTTCAGCTTTGAGTACCTCAAATAATGGGGTTAGGTTTAGGGCTGGGCTTAGGGTTTGGGGCAACCTGAAGATGTTTCTCTGGTCCTTCTTCTTTCCCCTTCCTCTTCTGCGCCAGCTCTCCCCACCCTCTGAAGCTGAGTGTGCGTTTCTGCTCTGCCTTGGTGATTTATTGCGTGGGGAGGGAACAAAGCGAAGTGTGGTCTCTTACCTGGTTTGTATCTATCTATCTATGCCGTGTTTGCAGTTTGCTAAACGTTGTTCAGCTTTGGCCGCCTCTTAAGAACAGCAGGAGAGAGGCTCTGGCTGCCCGTGAACTCGGGGCTGTTAAGCCGAGTTGCCTGCAGCTGCCAAGATAAGGACAGGGCTCCAAACTTTGTTAGCCTGCTGTCTTGTGGGACAGGCAGGATTTTTACTGACAGTTCCTTTTGCTTACTACCAGACAATCTTAACTGCTCCAGCTGCCAGTACTTCTGTACGTTCGTACTCTTAACATCTGAATAATCCAATTAATTTCACTAGCATGCCCAAAACAGAGCCTGTGCTTAACTGTTCAGAGCCGTGTCAAAAGCCTCCAGTGATGCTATCTGCTCCGAAACGTATCACTTTCTTGCACTGTTTCTTATTTGACCCCTTATTTTCCAACACTCCCTCAGCTTTGTTATCTGTGTATCTCTTCAAAATGACTGGTGGCAGAGACATGCAAATAGATCATTTAATTTCCCTGCAATGTCTTTATCCCCTTTAATTGTTCCCATTGCAACCAGTTACTCCACTGAGCCTTTTGATTCTCTCACAGCCTGCTTACGCCTCTTATAATTAAGTAATTTCTTATTTATTTTCATGTTATGCCTTTGGCTAATCTCCCCACCAAATCCCTCAGCTAAACCATCTTCATTTTTGTTTTACATCATTGTTCCTCACCACCGGCTTCTGCTGGGCTAACTCCCCATTTTCCGAAGGATATTTGAAGAGCCTCTTTTGTGGTACCTTTCCATTCAGCTAGGAGCTCTCCCTCCCTCCTTTTTGTCTTACCGAGGCTTGTGCAAATCTGTTGTAACTCATTAGTGGCTCACTTCAGCAGGCTCCGTGCCGAATCCTTACAGCACCTTACTCATTTCCCTTTGTGTGATAGTAATTTATTTCCTTTTATTTTCGTATGTGTGGAAGGGTTAAACTGGTGGGGAGGGGGGCTGGAGGAGGGAGAGGAACAGTAAGCAAAGGAACAAAAGAGAGGGACTAATAGAAAGTGGTTCTGTGTTATTGCATAGAAAATGATTTGGATGCAAATCAGTCACACAGACAAACGGTTTGTCTCAAAGCCTCCAGATTAGGGAGCAGAGGGCTGCAGCCTCAAGTGGCACTGTCTGAATTCCACCCAGACCCTGCAGCCACCAAACAGTGTGCAGCCCACCTGGAGGACTTGTGTGCTGCCTCAGACTCCCCTGAAAAACATCTTTGTGTTCTCTTGGAGCTGCTTTCTACACCATGTCTTAAAACTGCAAATACTTGCGGGGGGGAGGGGGGGAGACACGGCAAGGAGACCGCGCGCTTCGTGAGCG
>NW_010397149.1:23334-29780 GCF_000710305.1 Buceros rhinoceros silvestris
GGGGGAGGGGGGGAGACACGGGCAGGGGACAGCGAGATTGGTTACACACCAAAAAACTGGGTGCCATGTCTCCCAGGCAAATGATTTCTCCTGGAAGTGCAGGGTAGTGCAGGTGAGTTAATGCCTGGTAACCTGTTAATTTATCCAGACCCCCAAACAAAGACTGGAGCTCCTCAGCAGAGAGTCCGCGAGGAAGATTCTGCGCTCAGTCAGATGAAGTATTTCATCGTATTTACAGTGGTTTACAGAAGGTGCCTTGTGTACACTGTACCAAAATCATTACAGAGCCTGTAAAAGATCAGAGGCAGCAGGATCATGACTATGAATTTGAATGTTCTGTTAAGGAAACTTCTTCCCACAAATGAAGGATGAAGCGTTTTCTTATCACCGCGTGGCCCTATTGTCACACCATCAGTAATAACAAGTATTTGGTTTGCAAATCACAGGTTTTGAAATAAATTCTGAATAAAAATAAACATCAGGTGCCAATCGGATTGGTCCACCATCACCTTACGCGGCTAAGGAACACGCTCCTTCAGCCCGTCTGTTCAGCACAGCTTCCCCGTACAGTCTGGAGGGGTCAAGGTTGGCCTGTTGCTGCACCTGGGGGACGAGTGGTCTGGTACCCAGCAGCAACAGTGTGAAGTATCTTCATGCTGCATGTATTGCAGGTTGCCTCGGCAATTGTACTTCAGAGAAGCTTGTAATTCAGGCAGAAAGCACAGTTCAGGAGCAGCTTTTTCAGGGGACGTGGTCATTTCCACTTGAAACCTGCCGAGAGAAAAAAGAAAGACTAAGAAATCACATCACTGTTTACTTCTAATAGAGATTTTTTGTGAGTTGCTGCCATCAGGGGTAAAGGTCTTGATGGTGGAGAAGTTTGTTTTGACTGCACGCAGGTTTTTTCTGTCAGGCGGAATTAGAAACGATGCTTTAGTAGGATTAGGTGACTTGTTTTAAATTAAAGAAAACAGCAGAAAAGCATTAAATGAAATCTCCATGGGAGAACACGGTGTGAGCCTTCCCTGTAACAGACCTCTGCCCGCATCAAAATTTGAGCTTTCCTTGCCTGGTGATCTCTAAAAGAATCTGTTGTCTGTAGATCATCTTACCGGCCCGGGCAGACGATGAGGGGCCTGATTCAGCTTTCTCAGGGGTAAATATGGAATAAGTCATTAAAGTGTCCGACTCACTTCTGTAAAATGCATGAGATGGAAGGAGAGAGCGGCCCAGGCTTCTCAGTACAGTCTTTCATATTAAAGAAAACATTCCCACATTTTCTTCTCCATCATTTGCCATCTCCTTCAGGGCCTCCAAGGTTTCTAATTATTCTCCCAGAGCTGAGGGAAGCCTTGCAGCCAGCCTATTGGTAGCTGCTGATTAATAAAGAGCTCCCATTTTTGAGTTGATGCAGCTTTTTTCTATGTTGCCTTTGGTTCTCAGCAATAAGGCAACAGTCAAACTGTGCTGTGCAAAGCCTTGGACCGCTCCCTCCGCTCAAGCAGGAAGCCAGGGAGCCTAGTTGTAAGCATAATATTTATATTAACGTCAGACAGCTTTATTTCCTTTTCTCCTTTTTTTTTTCTTTATAATAGAAAGAAGTGGCGGGGTGGGGGTGGGGGTGGGGAAGCAACAAAAAACCCCCTGGTAAAGTATATCCAAAGGAGCAGGGACTCAAGCTGATAACCTGAATCTGCTTCATGTCACCGCAGAGAAGCATTTTGCAGCTTAGCAGCTTAGCTAAGCTCTGTTGTAAGGAATGCTGGAAGAATCAAAACAGTTTGATTCAGGGTTTGTTTTATCTGCAAGCCAGCGAGCAGGACTTCGCACGTCAGGCAGAGGAACGTGAGTTGTGCAGTGGGAGCACTTTAGTGACACCTCTGAAGCAACTCTTTTCAGGAGAATTCTACCAGAATAAAAAGCCGTCCCTTGCTCATGTCCCATCCACAGCAAACCTGAGTATCTTGAGGGCTGAGGGTAACTGCAACCATTGATTATTGGGTTTTTCCTGCTTTGGCTTTAGGAACTCCTTCATAGACATCCTTCGGGCTATCCTCCTGTCCTTGGAAGTGCTCATCGAAGATCAGGAGCTTCAGATAAATGGCTTCATTCTAATTATAGACTGGAGCAACTTCTCCTTCAAGCAAGCCTCCAAGCTTACTCCGTCTATCCTCAAACTGGCCATTGAAGGGTTACAGGTAGGTGGAGGGTAATGTGTGTATTTGCAACTTCCATTGCTGCAGCCAGTGATTTTTTGCCTCATCAGGCACGGCGCAGGGTGAAGGATGGGGGGGAGAAAATAATCCAGAACACCTCCGCATCCCATCCGCTTGCAGCATGGATTGATTTTCAGATGCTTCGTTTTGTCTTTCCCTTCTACTTCAGCTGTAAATCAGTGTAACCAATGCGTGTGTTACTCACTGCAGCATTAAGAAGGACGGTTAGAGATTTGAGTTTTAATCCATCAGACAAGTCGGGGGGATTAAAACCCAGCTGCCTCTGCCTTCTGGAGCGTGCAGTCCACGCGCAAGCACATCTGTGTGCAGAGGGAGGGTGGCAGGAGAAGAGAGCAGCTCCCTCGGCAGATGGAAGCGTGCTGCCGGGTTCACACAGACACACTGGAGTTGGGGGGAAGTGAGGAAGAGGGAGGACAGGCTCCCTGTTGTGTCCTCATTCTGACTGCCTTCATTTGTCACACAGGGTCCTCTTACGTTATGGTTCAGAGTGCTCAGGGGCTGCGCGTCCACTCGGCGCTTGCTGGTACCGGGGCAGGTGGGGCGCGAGGACAAGGCAGCTGGGGCCTGATGGGGCAGCCTGAGGGTGAGGATAACCTGTGCTGCTCAGAGACAACTTCAGCCCTTTCCACCAGAGTCTGAGCCCTTCTCTGCTCTTAGACCTGAGATGGGTTTTTAGGTTTGAAGTCGTCTGACACAACCTTATTCCTTGTGGGCATTTGAGAGAATACAAGGAAGAACCTGTGGAGAGCACCTTGTTCAACCCGCTGCTCAGAGCGGGGCTGATTTCAATCTTAGACCAAGTTTCTTAAGGACCCTGTATTTCATGTAGCTATATATTTAAAAGGAGAGATTTTATAAGTCATTGTTTTTCTGTTTATTTTTAGGACTTTTCAGGTATCCTGCAGTCATAAATACCTTAGGAATAGTCTTCCCTGGTGTGTGTGCATCTTAATTTTAACTTATATCCTTAGAAAGAACAACTTGCTCAACTAATTTTTTGGCTAACAAATTGTCTACAGTTAGATCATGATTATGTTCTTATTCAAATATGAGGTAGAAAAATCTGCCAGCAATTTAAAGCCTGCGTTCCTCTTTGTGGAGGAATTTTCATTTATTCTAACAAATCTGAACATCAAGCTGTGAAATTAGTCCCCAGGACAATACCTTATCTTCTCCTGCTGCTGCTATCACTTCAGCTGCCTTCCTTCACAGAATAACATTCTGTGGCTCAAAAAAGCCCCCTCCAATCAGAAGAAAGAGAAAGCCAAGTGACATTCATAAGGAAATCAAATTCCAGCGATGGGTCCTTGGGCCTGTCCAAAGTTTGCACTTCCAAGTCTGCAGTCTTCATCCCGTCTGATTTCCGGCCACGGTGCCGCCAGGTTGTCTGCCTGCTGCGTGGAATGAGGGCACGTGTCTGACAAACATTGGGATGGCTTGGGTTCCTTGTTATTTGTCACTGTGCCCGTCCGGATCCTCAGACAGGCAGATTACGTGGCTATCCCAGTCCTTTCTAAGAAGAGATGATAAGAGGGGTGATATTAAGTACTGTGCAACTCTAGTGAAGTGGAAGGAAATAAAATAACTCTCTCTTACAATTTCTGGTGGGGTTGAACCCATATGTTCATATGTTGGTATTTGAGCCAGGAAATTCTAGCCTTTCTGTCTGTAATAGGGATTTAAATGCGGTAGCTGAACCGTTTCCCCGTGGCTTTTTAAGCTCTCATCTCATTCAGTATATCAGACCATCACTTGCTAAAACACAGAGCTCTAAAAAATAGTGCATTTAGTAATTTAAACGTATGTATCTTTTTCTTTGTATGTATTTTTTTCTTACTTTCAAATTGCTTTAAGCCAGTCAATATATTGGCAGTTTGTTCTTTTGCATTTGTTCATTCAGCTTATTTTTGTCCTCAGATTGCTGCTGCAGTGTGTTAGCACTGAGTGAAGGGAAGGGAAAGGTGCATATGCTAATTCACCTCTGTTGCAAGACCAGCCCTGGTCAAATCTGACGGACTTGGCCGCAGAGATTAATGTGTTGCTGTTATATAGGATGCTGTTACGTAGGATGCTGTTATATAGGATCCACATACCGTAAAGTGTGTAAACGCTCAGGGAGATGAAGTGCGAGTTACGTCCCCACACGGCTGAGAGCTCGTTTTGCTCAGTGCTACTCTTTGTCCTGCTTGGATTTCTGTTTGCATCACACAGGGTAGTTCACTATAACTCAGCCGGGCACCTACTTCGTTTCTCGGTTGTTATTTCATGACCTAGAAGCAGCCTAATGTCTGCGCTTCGAACAGCAGCTGTCTGGAGGCTGTACAAGTATTCGTACACTATGGCGATTCTCATTATGCCTCAGCAGTGCCGGGACAAGCGTGTTCTTAGTGCCTAAACCACCTCAGACCAACGAGCTCTGCTCTTTTAGCACAAGGCAACTGTGAGCTCATAGCCTGCTCCTTCCTAGACCTTACTGATCTTTTGAGGTTTAACACATTCCAGAGAAGACTGTCATGTGGACGGAAAGATGGGGAAAGAGATGTACATAAAACCAATCTATTTTGCCAATAACTTGATGAGTTTTGACTTCTGATCTTAATTCTTTTAATGTGAACAGATTTTTCCCTTCACAGCGTATTTTTCCCCTCTGTCTTGTCATCTGTGAAGTTATACTCTGGGTGTCATGCTGATCTTATAATTATCCTATGATGGCAGACAAAATTTAATTATGGCTTAAGTTAACCAGAGACTGATCTTTTGGCATTTTGCACAACAGTTTAGAAGCATCAGAGTCTAATGGCAAAGGCAAGGAACCCGTGTTGCAGTTGGGAAGCAGGTAAAGCAGATGAAACCTGGGCACTGCAATTCCTCCTTAGCAGGCAGTATGTCTGGTACCGACCACTGCGCTTGAAGACCTCTAATAATCATGAGAGTTACTGCTGAAGTGTGTGTGTTGCAGTGAACATAGTCTGGGCGGCCAGTGAAGACCAGAGGGTGTAGTTGCTTTGCCCCCAGACGGGATTTTTGATTTTAGGGAGCTCCTACCAATGAGTCTAGAGAACCACAGATTGCTTCTGACTGACACCAGAGCTATGTACTGCAGTTTGTGTACATACATGCTGGTATCCATGTAAAAATTCCAACAGCTAGTCCTTGGGGTTGAAATGCAGCAACTTCTCCAGCAGCATCCGGAAATAGTCCAAAACTTCCCACCCAGCACAAGGTCTGCTGCCGTATCCCGGCCGTGTTGTTTTTTTCCCGGATAATTCCGTAATGCACAATAGTACTCATGTATCACAGTGACTCTCACCAAACAGCCCTATGCCTACTTTGTGACCCCGATGAATCACTGCAGGGTGATCTTTAGGGTTCAACAAGACTGTGATTCGAATTTCACCGTTGTTGCAGCAAATAGCAGTAACAACAGGGAACAACCAAGATCAGCAAACGGGGATTTGTCCCCAGCGTATCTCTGGAAATAGCCTGACAGAAGTTATGACCAACAATGTCCATTAGGAGGGCTGTTAAAGTTCTTCCACTGTTTTAAATTATCTTCAGTTTATCATCATCCAGTGCAAATTGGAAGCTGGTACTTCTGAGAGGAGGGGGAAATGAAAGGAAATCAATGACGCTTGACTTAACACCTTAATCAGATGCTGGTACTGATAAAATTCTTCTGAAAAAAAAGATCTTTGTATAAGGGGAAACTGTACGAGCTTCTCTTTGAAAATTGTTGAAGGTGCATTTGTCCGGATCAGCTCTGATGCTGAGCTCGAGTCAGATAATCAGCTCATGGGTTTGTTTGACATTATTGAGGTTATGCCACTTCAAAGTCCGTGAAGAAAACAGAGAACACCTCCCAGCAAGAATGGTTTCACTGAAAACAGGCAGCTTCAAGATCTAATGACATTCACATCTGGAAAATGGCTACAGGTCAGAATTCAGCAAATGCTGTAAGATGTAGCAAAAAAAAATCTATAGCAAAAAAACTTCCTTGATTTCAAGTCCAACTGATTTCAAGGTCAGTTTGTATGAAATGTAAGTCCGCATGTTTACACAGATACTTGAGTGAAACCATTTCCAATTTGCACGTTGAAAGCATACCAAATTTTTCCATTAAATGCTGTCTCAAAAGTGCCCAGATCTGTCCTCTAGTTATTTTTTCCTCCACATTAGAATGTGCTTCGTCTTAGAGGCCTTTGCTGAACC
>NW_010397149.1:29862-35781 GCF_000710305.1 Buceros rhinoceros silvestris
GAACATGAAGTCACTCCTAATGATGAGCACTTGGTATCCACTGAAAGAAGGTCAGTTTGAGCAATTCCAGCAATGCTGAAGCTATCTGTCTCCAGCAGCTGCTGTGATATGTAGAGCGAGTGCTCTCTGAGCTGCCAGCGCGGGTGCCTTTGAAATTGTCGAGACAAGAAAAGGAATTGACTCATTATATACAAAATAAAGGTAGATAAACAGACTTTGCTCTCTGCAAGAGACAGCCTCTGCCCATTGTGTGCCCATCATCTCTAGGGAGTGGACTGGAACGAGGGAAAAGAAAAGCAGAGCAGGCTGTAGACTCACACTTGTCAGCTGAAAATTGGAGTTAACTGCTCGTAGGACTGCCCAGTCCAGCCCTGTTTGCCGGCCGGGGGCTTCGAGGCTTTGGGCTGTGAGAAAAGGACAAGCCTCAACCAGGACAGCCTGAGAGGCTCGATAGGCTAAGGGGAAAGTCTCTTTTTTTTGCGGCGGTTATTGCATGTTAGTAAAGGTCTCAGTGAGGTGCTGATAAGAATTTGACAGGAAGCAAATATTCCTTCAGCCCCAGCAAGGAAATGGAAAGGTTTATTCCAAGTCTGCTTAGAACAGAAAGCTGCTGTTCGTAAAAGGCAGCTGGAGCTAACGCCAGCCGTGCTCCAACCTTCCCACCAACACATGCGCAAGCAGCTTGTGTTGTATCTTTAACCTTTCCTCCTCTCACGAAATGTGAACGTGGTAAGGAGGTGGAGGAAGTCAGAGGAAGAGGAGCAGTGACAGCAGGACTGTGCGCTGTGAGATGTCCCGTCGGTGTCCCCTGGGCACAGGTAGACAAGGGCTTTGCTTTCCCTAGGAGACGATTCATGCGGGAGCCTCACTCACAACTGCAGGACTGAAATCCCGCGGCACTGTGAGATCAGTTGTCCCTTACACCTCCAGCTCACAGTCCGCTTTTTAGCACGTGCCCTCAAGGATGTGCTGCAGCAGCGGAACTGGCCGCGGGTCCCTGACCGCTGCCGTGCCCGAGCCAGCAGCGCGGCTGACGCTGCGAGCAGGGCTCTCGCCGGGACTCTGTGTTCACTCTGCCCGCTCTGCTGCTCCAGGCAAGGTGATAATTTCTGGTGCAAATATTTGACAGAGTGGCAGATCATAATGCTTTAAAACTGTCTTTAAAACCAGACACGGTCGCTATGTGTATGGTCCATAGGGTCAAAAGAGACTGCAGTGTTTTCAGAAAGTTTGAGGTGAGGTCCCAGGTGATGCTTTGGGGACTTTTGCCATCGCCTTGATGGAGGCTGTAATTCCACCCCTATTACACCACAGCAGGGAGTGACTTTCTACTTCATGAGGGTTTTTCCAGGCCTCTGGAAAACATCCCTCAACATCTGAGCGCTTCTTGGAAATTTTGCCCATAAGTTAGAACTTCTTGTCCAGTGATCCTGAAGGACTCTGTTTTGTTCTCAGGCATTTCTATGTCTCTTCTTAACTGTGTAGAGCCTAGTAATTGAAAAAAGCACTCCTGAATAGCAGGGGTTCCTTGATGCAAAAATGTCAACCTGAAACATCTCGCACATCGCCATGTTCCAAGGAAAGGTGAAAACATCAAGTGAAAAATTCATCCTACTTCCTTCTCCCTGCTCCTTGCCCCCGCTAAGCTTTGATTTCAACAAATGGCATTTTCTGAGGAACAAAGCATTTCAGTGGAAACTCCTCCAGCAGCTGTAATTCAAACCTTCCTACCATGCTTTCAGGACGTGTTTTGCATCCCTTTCTGGCAGACACACATCAGGCCGTTTGAATGTGTGTTCTGCTTTTCACTCTGAGCACACTCCCACTGGTTCTAACTGCTTGCAGCAGAAACAGTTTAAAGCATGGCCGAAGCGTAATAAAAATAATTTTCATTTCAGAGAAGGCCGATCGACTCCAATCTACACGCAATGAAAATGCAGCTAAGGAAAAGCATGGCTAACACAAATGCCATTACAATGCAAATATTCAAGGAGCAGATACAGATGCCTTTCTTTACCAGAAGAAAGGCAGAAGCCTGAATATATTTGTGATGGGCAAAACACTCAATCGCTGCTGAAGGATTACGGAGGATAACAGCAGAACTTTCAATAAACTGAAAATGGAATTCAAGCTTGCCTAGGCTTGTAGGGTCATATAAATCCTATTCTTCTATTTCCCAAGAGAACTTAGAAGCAGCTTTGGATTAGTAGAAGCGTGCTCAGTAGCACACGTGCTCAACGTCTGGAGGAGATGGTTTCAGGTGGGTTGGTGGGAATGCTCACGTAAATGGACATCTGCAGCAGTTCCAACATGTCCTGCTCTAACTTAGTGTGAAGCTTCATGAAGACTCCCACCGGCAGTCCTAACTGCATTAGGCTTTGTTAACAAATACAGAGAACATGGATTTAAATGTTCTCAGGAAATAACACCTCCTCAGTACAGCAGGGACAGCACGTACCTCCCTGCGACGGCCCTTTCCTTTGTCACAACGTCTGATATCATTTATCAAACTTATTGCTGAGTGTGAGGAAAGCTGGGAGGGGACAGACCGAAAGAGATGAGGATTCCTGATTCTGTACTGCAAGTGAAATTAGTGAATTGCTACAGATAAAGCCTTAGACTTAATCAATCAATGAGAGTGGGCTTTCCGCTAGCATCAGAGACAAGACCGGCTACTATCTCTCTCTGAAAAAACATTAATTTTATGATGCAAAAAAAATTAACCCTGTATTTTCAGGCAAATCCCGAACACTGTTTAATGAAAAATAGAATGTGTGCACTCATAGCCAGCCAGGCCAACCTCAGTTTCTGCTGCTGGCCGCTGCCTTTGCTTAAGCAGAGACAGCGATCGCTGCAGCACGGAGACTGTCCCTAGTCATTTGGCACCGTGTGTGGAAGAGTCACTTGGACAACCAGACTGACAAAGATTGAGGAGGCAGAGCAGAGCCCAGCTGCAGTCCTGGCCAGGCACTGCAGCAGAATTTCTGCAGTTTAGCTTCTCTATGAAAAGTCAACACTTTGCAGAAGCAGCCCACAGCTTTTCACACAGAAATAAATAAATAGTTTGTCCAGCAGAGCTGCCTCGTGCTGAAACTGAGAGACACTCCGTTTCCCTGCGTTTCTAGCTTAAGCTTGCAGTGCATCGCCCCACATATTCCTAGCTGGACCCTGGATGCCATGGATGTGTGGCTTCCAAGGGTCTTCTGGTCATCAAATAACGAGCAGGAGCACTGCAAATACCAGATCGGTCCAGCCACAGCCCTCCAGTCAGTGAGCCATCCTCTAGCTTTTCCCACTTCCCTCCTTCCCAGCTCTTTCTCTGCCTTTGACACTGCTTTCTCCACCTTTGACACTGCTTTCTCCACCTTTGACACTGCTTCCTCCTCTGAATATTGAAAAGATAGCTAAAGCTGCGGGGTAAACCAGGTGTGCAAGAGGTGCGTTCTGTGGTGCTGAGCCCACGTGGCGAGCAGCACTAGGTATTCAAACACACCAAATATAATTAACTATTCAAGAAACTTCCCCCCTCCAATTTGTTATACATGCCTGAGTGAATGTTAATGGGGTCACAGAGCTCTTTGAACTGCTGCTGACAGAACAATAAAGAGTTCCTGTGGTTTTGAAGAAACAGCACGGTATAATTTTGCTTGCTTTGCAAGGGCATTTCTTAATGATATCATTATACCCTCTAAACTCCTGGTCCAGTCTCAGAAACTCACAACACTTCAAATGACAAGTTACCTTCTCTTCTCCCTGGGAGAATTGAATCTCAATTATAATTTATAATGTGTTACTTACTCAGTGAATATTCTTTTCCTGTGCCTCCGAGAGGTGCCAGCTATGGTATTTTAATGAAGCACCCTGGTTCACAGCCTCTCTCCTCTAAAACTGGAACAACAGCATGTAAAGGGCTAGACCTCTTACCCAGTGTGCTGAGTAAGGCGGGCAGATAAATTCCATTTGAACTGCCTTAAAAGACAAGGAAAATAACTGAGATTCGTCTCTGTTCCAGAGATAACTCATGCCTGAACAGTATTGCCTGAGAACATATAAATAACCTGACTACCAAATTCCCGTCACCTCTGATAAAATCCACTCAAATGTTTGAAGTGTTCGACTTCGCTCACACCGTTTTGAGGATGTTTGTTCTGCAAAGATATTCTAGGCAAATCAGCTCAGGAATGTTTGTTAAACCAACAAAACGAGTGATTGTTGCTATTAGCTTGAGTAAATTCATATGGTATTTAAGGATTGCCCAGCTTTCTGTGTCTGTAGGAAAGAAACAGGGAAAAAAGCATCCTCTTGTAGCCGTGCATTCCTTTTCTTTGAAGCTAATGAAGGAAGTACATCTGTAGGATTCTGTATTTAGACTGAAAGAAAAAAAAATCAGGGAATAATCTTGCATGCTTAGAGGGAATTTTGCAAATTAGTTCCCTTCTATTTTTTTTTTTAATTGGAAATTTTACATAGTACAAACCAAAAGAGGCAGCTCTTCCTGCAGCACACTGTAGACCGGAAAGGCTTTGTCTTGAAGGGTACATGGACGCCACCTGACTTCAAGAGACACTTGACAGGTTACTGCAAGAAAAATCCAGCAAGGGTGACTAAGGAGATGGGAATCACGTCTGACTCCAAAAGCTGAGGACGACCGAAGGCTGAGAACGTCTGGGTGAAGACAAGCTCACCTGTTCCTCCTCTTCCCCCGGCAGCTGTGTAGGGCAGCTGCTCTAGAGAGGATACAGAGCCAGACGGGGCTCTGGTCTGCCTTGCACGGCTGCCTTCCGCTCCAGAGGCAGCCAGATTTCCTTCTGTCGGTGATTCCTTCAAGTACTGCCTAGTCATGGTGACGGTTATAAATCAGTCATTTCCAGAGGCCAGAGACACGCAGCAGAAGTGCTCCTAAATTATCCCCTGAGATGCAACCAGTGTCGGGGGGGGCTGGACTGCAGTGGGGGCTCAGGAGCAGCCTTTGGCACTGCTGTACTGGTTTATACTGGAGTACATAAAGCCGGATTAGTACTGACCTTTATGAATATTCATCCAGCCCATCATATAGAAACTACAGCGTGCTCAGTCGGTGGCTCTGTCTGTGATGTTACCAGCACGGCAGCATCCACCTTTTTCCTTCAAACATCAGTTTATTTTCAGTTTCTAGCATGAGGGAGGGGTTCACAAACAGCACCTTCTGGGTTTCCAAATTGAGTAAATGTCTGGTTCTGTTCAATATGCTTAAAATGAGCAAACAGCCAACCACCACCTCTGTGCGACCTGCCCCAAAAGAGGGGAAAAACACACGTCCCAGAATGCAATAAAAATGTCTGAGCCGATGCTGTGTAAGCTAACAGGAAATCATCAGATCCGTAGTGCCCACCCCTCCGAGCGGCATGCTTCATTTTCAACCAAATCCGCACTTGGAGGCACCAGTAATTATTTACATTTATTTTCTGCTTCAGTGATATGTAAAACTGCAGTTTTTAGATGGCTTGCCAAATGCTGCTGTTGATTTACATAAAAGGTTCACGGGAGGCAGAAATATTTGCCTGAAGGATAAAAATAAACATATTCAAGCAAACAAGATGCTAGTAACAATGTAGTAAATTCTGAAATTTAGTGGAAAGCTGATTGTACTTCTCCTGGTGCTTATCTAAGCATGACAATAGCAGAGCTGGGTGGATGGCGAGCGGGAGCTGTCAGTCGTTCCCACTGATCCATCGCCTCTCCTGCGCGGCACTGCTGCCGTCCCGGTGGCCTCTTCGGCAGCACGCAGCGTGAGAGCCTGCTGGGTTCATGGCCTGGCAAAGGTGCTGAAGGTCTATTTCTCCTCTTGCAACGCTGAATGTCGCTGGTGTGATGGGCAGATAGGGAGAAACCACACAGTTTTTCCTCCACCCTGTCCAGCAGCACCGACCATCACCCCCC
>NW_010397150.1:0-5695 GCF_000710305.1 Buceros rhinoceros silvestris
AGTGAACGCGCGTGAGTTAGAGAGAGTGCGCGCGCGGGGTGGGAGGGGAGCGAACCTGCGGCGGAGAGGGGGAGCGGAGAGGGCGCGGTACGGACACGGCGGAGTGAAAACGTGTCGCTCTCAAACCCCCCGGGGGGAGAGGAGTCACAGCACCAGTGCATAGCATCTTCCAACATTAAGGAAGAGCTTAGCAGAGAAAAACACAGACTTACGTACTCAAGTCCTTGGTCAGAATAAACTAAACTCAGCTAAACTAAACTGAAATTTTTGTAATGTGCAAGAGATTTCCAACAGTCAGGTCAATCTTACATCTCAGGCAGCACACAAAGAAGCGTTGTCTCCTCAGACCTGTAAATACTGACAAGTACAGATAACACGTGCTCCAGAAGCCTGCTGCAGATCCTCACATCTGCTTTTTCATATGCCATTAAATATTCACATCCTCATTAAAGTCACTCTGAAAACTGGCCCATTTGGATTCTCTAATTCATGCAAATCCTGTAAAACAGCAACACGACTTCATCTGTGAATATCGGTTCTCTTCCAAACCAACATCCGGTAGTCACATCATATCCTTTAGCGACCGATATTAGAGAAGGAGGAGGCCCACCTTGCCAAACACTGACCGAAACCAACCACCGCAAATTAATAGCGCCAATTAATAAAATACACAAATGGAGACCTTTTAGACAGAGGTCAAGGTAGTTCCCACGACACAGAAAATGATTCCTCCTTCCCTAATTGCACATCTGCAGGCAGCCACTGTGCACGAACATCAGTGGCTGGTTGATCACACAGCTGTATGCATGTCTTTGAGACACACTGGATATGATTCTGACAACCACAGCTAGCTTCCTGTTGCCACTGTTTTTCACTGACAACGTCTGGACAAATTTGTTACTTCTGTGTATTAGAACATCTGAGATATCCTCCATAAAGGCAGCGCTCCTCTACTTTGTTTAAACAGCTCCTGTACCTTCTATAAAACCAACCTAGATACAGACGGTAACCTGGGTACACAGGGCAAGGCTACTCATCTGTACATTGTTAGCCCTTCCCTGACTGGGAATTCAGCACTTGTACATCAGGTATACATTAAACATCCTACTGCTATCGCAAAACAGGTCTGAGGCACCTAAGCTTGCTTCAAGAAGTTTCTTTCGTATCAGTTCTTCAATCTCTTGAGTCTACATCTCCAAAAAGGAGAAATTTATTATAGGAGAGTGTACCAATGCTTAATTATTCATACATGAACATTTAAACTTTATCTGGTTTATTTGGGCACTTTAGGCCTTGTTTCTTAGGTCAAATTGCTCGCCATAAATATTAATTATGTACTTGATGTAAAAGTACTTGAGACAATTCAGAACGAATCTTCTGAATGACCACTTTTTCTGTAAGCCAATAAACTCTTTCAGAAGAAGAGTTAAGAGAACATTACCATCTTCCTAAAGGTGTAGGGCAATTCAAATTTTTATTTTATGAAGTCTTGATAACCTTTACTCATTAATAGTCATCTGCCAGGAAAGACTACTAGAATTAGGAATCTCACGTTATTTCACTTGCTCTTTTTCACCCTATATCCTGTATTTACCAGCAGATTCACATATAATCACAATTTTTTCTTTAGTGAGAACATTCAGGCATGGCCAGATCAGCACAGCTTAAATCCTGTACTCATGTGTTTCAGATACTTGAAAATACTACTATAGTAGTAACAAACTTTACCGCTTTGTGACATAACATCCTTCACAGTGATTAAGTACCGGGTGAGAGTGTTTGAAAGCTATAGCAATAGTATCATTTTGCTCTTCAGATACTGCATTTTTTTCATTACTTATCCATCTCAAGTGACATTTTCAAACTATTCTTGTTAGTTTCCAAGAATTTAACAAATGTCTACAAATGAAGTCATACATTCACTACTTGCATGAGGCTTTAGACGACATTCCATGCAAGTACATTCTTGTTGAATAACTTCCATTTCAATCTATTATGTAATTTTGCAATTCATGAGCCATTACATAAAGTGCAGGCTTTGGAGAAGATTCACAGAACTTTGTGTCCCAGATATTTTATTTAATCAACTAAAGGTCTAACACTAGAGTATACAACACATTCATTAAAGACTCACACCACTTCCTATACAGCTTAACAATTACCTGCTTTGGGGGGTTTATCTGTGTGTTTGTCTGATCAGCCCTGTAAGCTTTCATGGTATTTGAAATGCTGGATCCATGGGCTAGAAAAAACAACCTTCTGGTTTTACAAGGTAATTAATTAATTATGACACAAAAACCCAAATCTCTCATAGCTTAGTTCACAGTCAAGCAACTTCAGTGCATTATGCCAATCTTCTATGCACTTGTCTCCTATAAAGAAAGTGTCTTTTTCCCAAGAAACATTCATATTGATATAACAGCAATCTAAAAATATCCAAGACTTCCTGTATTCCCAATGTCATGCAATATACATCCCTAATGCTGCTGAAACCATCAAGTAAAGTAAGGATAGACGATTGAATTCAAAACACCTCTAAGAGCCACTTGTTTTCCAAAAAAATTTGGAAGAAAGGTAAAGTATGCTGATGTGTATGCACATACAAATACACCAGCTTTTTCTCTTCCTCTCATATGAAAAAGTGATACACACTGAACCAATGGATGTAAAATTGTTATTAAGTACTGACTTTAGCCACCTACTACAAACTGGATGAATGAATAATAAAAATAAAGCAATGCAATCTTCTGCCAGTACTCAGTTCTGATTGCCAGTGCTTCATTGCTTACTTGCTGTCTAATTTAAGATCTTAATCTTTAAGCCTTTTTTTAAAAGAAACCATCAAATTTCAATAAATTTGGAAGAAAACTCCTTGCAGATTATAAGGCCTTTAACTGAAATATACTTGTCACAGACTAACTGTAAAATACATGTAGTAGAAGCAGTTATACGGACCATGCATGCAAACAGTTTCACTGGTTTTAATAAGAAGCATCCATAAAGTGATTCTTAACTCCTTACCTCAGTCAAGATTGCAGGATTGCTGTTAGGATAGTTTTACATAGAGATTAATTAACATCAATTAGCTGACTCCCAGCTATAAAAGGGAAATTTTGTAATAAAATCGGTATCATCTACTTAGAAAATTATCAAACAGCCACTATGTACATAGAAACAAGGACAGGGAGAGGGAAGGAAAAAGGAAAAATGAAGAAAAGGAAAAAAGGAACTGCACAGTGAGATAGTGAGATAGACTGTGAACCATTGATGCTCTTTGTGTACATAGATTGACCACGTGTAATTGGAGCTGTCAGGTAAAGAAAACATATGTTTACCTTACTGCACCAGCAGTAAGTTACCCAGCATACACATTACTACATGTTAGTTATACCACAAGCACTCTGTACAAATGTGAAACACAACTTTTTATACCTCTGTTCCTCTTCCTCTTCTTAGAAAGAAAGAAGGAACAGATGTCTTGTGAAAGCTCCTATAATCATTCTCAGGTAAAAAAAAAAAAGAGAATGGGAGTTGGGATGGAGGGGGGGGGGGGGGATGCAGAAAGGCAGCTATCACTGAATAGGCCACCAAATTAGAAGAGTAGTATTTCAAAGCTGGTGATTTCTACAACAGTTTCTTTGAAAAGATGCCACCTGTGGAAGGAACCTCTTGCATAGTCTTGAAAGTGATCATTACTGTACTGGGGAAACATTTGCAACTCTCCCTTTGCTAGGGATGTACAGTTATGTTAACTAAAGTTAACATAGGGAACGTCAAGGTGTGATGTATTACTACTTTATTATGCAAACACAATAAAACACATCACTTTATCTTTATCATACTGAAACACATGCGTGCAAGAGGGCAACAGTGAGAGATGTCCAGCCTGGAATCTATCTGCCTTTCATGAATGTTAGATTTTGTGACCCTGTTTCTGCAACTATATGTTGCATCTAAAACAGAAAAACTACAATAAATTAAAAAGGATTACTACAGAAATGTACACACGCTGTGCAACACTTGCATTGTCTGACTTCCCTGCACCTTACATGACTAGACTTCCTCTCTGTGATCCACACAGAAGAGCACAAGCAAAGAAGTATGCACTCATCTGCCTTTATTCTCCCATTGAGAAAAACAATGTTCTGCTTTTAACAATAAAGTATCACAAGAATGACACCATTTTGCACAACTGTAAGAACTAAGGGATAGTTTGTGTATAAGACACTACAAACGTTAAAAAAAAAAAAAGAGGCTTCGCACAGAATCCATTTTCAAAACTGAAAATATGTACATTTTCAGTTCGTTTCTCTTTTCCTCCCCCCACTGTTTCCTCCTAATGAAACTAGCACTTTCAAATATAAAAGGTTTTAAATCTACATGAACAAAAAGGGTGCTATATTAAGTATTCCAAATATCAGTTTCTTTTAAACTAGGAATGCTCAAAAATCACTATTATTTCTAAAACATGGAAAAAATCTGATACTGACCAAGAAGCAGCATAAAAATCCTGGGGGTTTTTTTGGTCTTATTTTGTCTTATCTTATTTTAACTTATTTGTCTTGCTTAAATTAAGCGATATTAATTTGCAAATACAACATTTGCATATTTCCATGGTCATATTCCCATCGGTTATTTAACATTATAACCGCAAAATTAAAAGTTCACAACATCTCTGAAATACCCTATTCTCGAGTATGTATGTAAATTACTTCTTTCAACGGCTGACTGTAACAGTTTTGAAGCTTTTTGTTCTCCAAACATTCATAGCAGTCTAGCTTCTTGTTCTGTCTGAGATGCAAAAAAGGAAAAAAGAAAAAAAAAAAAAAGGATTATTTTAGACTCTAACCTGAAATGCTACAACCTCTGGCCTGCCTCTCAGCCCTTCCACTGCAAAGGTCTCTAGGTGCAGTTTGGGTAGCTGCAGGGTGAAGTCATTCCTGGTTGCCGCAGTCTGTGACAGCAAAGTCTGATCTCTGACCTAAAGGGAAAAAAAAAAAGCATCAATGGTAATTCCCCTTCAGACACATTAACTGGGATGAACTGGGTCCCCTTGAGCCCACTGAGTGGACTTGCATTGATCGCTGGACCTGAAATCCATGAATAAATTTAGGACTAATTGATTTTTCGTTGCAAATAAATCTCTAATTCAGAGTGCTGGGAGAGAATGTTAAGGAGAAAAAGCATCTTCCCCTGGTCTGAAATAAGAAGGGAAGAAGAGACACTAAGGGCTCGCAAGTCCACCTGGTATATACATTTCTGTATACACAGATCTGTCCCCTCACAAGGGAAAAAATAGTAATTGTAGTTCTGACTCAAACCCGTGAATTTAGGAAGTTCCATGATCATACAAACACGGAGCTGACGTATGAGTTCTGTCTGCTTTAGGGACATCATACCAGTCCTCCACAACAAGGTTCGTTTAATGTCAGCTCAGCTAAGTCAGTCAGATCAAAACGAATAATCCTCAGACGAAGCAGAATAAACCAACCTGTGGCTCTGCAATGAACAGAAGGAGAAAAAGAGCATCCCCCCCTGCTAGCAGAGTTCTCAGTGTGGACTCCCTGTCCAAACAACGCACTGACTGGTACTGGTCGACTTTTGGACGGTTTCTAACTCGGCCAGTTCGGAGTGGGAGATGCTGCGGACAGCCCAGCACTGCACAGGTTGGTCACCGGCTTGGTTCTGCAGCAGC
>NW_010397150.1:5739-6066 GCF_000710305.1 Buceros rhinoceros silvestris
TCCACAGGTGGGTCCCCGGCTTGTTTCCGCACCAGCCGCAGCGGCAGGACGGAACGAACCCCTCCCGGGCAGCGGCGCTGCCTCCGCGGCGCGCGGCCTCAGGCCGTTGGTGTCACAGCGCCACCTCCTGGCCACGCCAGAAACCCGTTTCCACTGAGGAAGGCGCGCGCCTTCCACAGAGAACCACGGGCGGGCGCAGACTTCCACAGAGAAACCCGGGCGGGCGCAGCCAAACTCCCGGCGAAGTAAGGGGACTGACGCTGCTGTCCCTAGGCGCAACCCGCGGTACTGGTGCCGCACGCCAGGCCAATTGAAAACGCGGCGTCT
>NW_010397150.1:6201-15732 GCF_000710305.1 Buceros rhinoceros silvestris
TCCCCCCGGATTACGCCACGCAACGAGTCCATCGGCACGGACGTGAGGCGGCCCCGCATTTCACCCCCGACCGCCACCGACGCGTCGCCAGCAGTCGCACACGTACGCTGCCACACGGCCACTTTCCGTGCTATTCAATAGGAAACTTATCGTGTCCACCTCCGGGAGACCCCAGCAGCCGGAGCAGATTCTAACAGCGGTGGACAGACACACGTACAAATAGGTACCAGTGCAGAGGAAGAGACGAAATACATCCATCCGTTAGAGACTGTGTCTGTAGCAATAACTGGTACTGCAAAAATAATTTACTCTACTTTAACAATACACATACTAAAACACAGACTAAATACAAATAAATAAATAGAGACACCATTTACTAAAAAATATTTAAAGTAAATTTCAGGCTTTTAGAGCCTCCCTTGGCCAAAAGGACTCACCAAACATGAATTAAAACATACATCCATTCATTTTAAATCCCAGATTACTTTTTTGTAACCACTTAAAAATTAGGTTTTTGTAAAAGGCTGATGAGGAGTGAACATATTTCAAATACTAGCACAGCCTTTGAAATCTGCCCTGATTCAAAGAAGTATATGTGTGTAAATGTACTGATAGAAGAAAAGATTTTATTTGTTGCTCTGTTCTTGGGAATAGGGAGCCCTGCATTTCCCAAGTTGACCTAAAGAATTCCTGTCAATACCTGTGGCTGCCAAACATATGCACTATGATGCAATTTTTATAACAGGAAAGGTCCTCTACACATTTTTTGCACACATAGTGCACTAGGTTCAGGATAGACAGTCCTGTGGAACAACCATACTCTCCAGAGTGTTCTGTCAGCATGTGTAATTCCAGTCAGATGTTAACCTCGCTGAATATAACAAAATGCATTACTTTAAATACACACACATACATACATACACACACACTTGATTTACATTTTTATAGCTTATATATCCCAACTTCTCAGTGTCTTTGCTGCCAGTATGCACACAGATAAAAGAAAACATTAATGTGGATTAAGGTACTAAGAATTTATCAACATCAAACCACCAGTGTTTTGCCTTCTACCCTTCTGAACCATAGTCAATAGATCTAAATATTTTACTGCACCCTGGCCAATTCATTGTTTGATGTTTAAAAACTCACCCAGAATCAAAGAAAATTTATTAAATTTCAGCCCCCAAATGAGATACTATTAGCTTTGAAAGTCAAGTTTAACTGCGATATTGATGATTCTCTTTTTTCTGTGACAAAATTCACAAGGGAAATCCCTATGTCAAAGTACAAAAGCAGATTGCTAATACCGGGGGGAAAAAAACAATGTATAAGCAATGTAGGTATAATACACACACAATACAGACAGTGGAAGTCCTTTTAACCCTATTAGTTTCAAACTCTCAGTTTCAGTACTGGGGGGCCTGACACTCATGGAACAATAAAATACAAAAGCCATTTTTTAAAATGGCTGAATTGTGGTAAATGCGAGCCATTAATAACACTGCACCAGAAAAGTACATAATTAGCTCCTTAAAAAGTAAGGTATTCGATAGGAAGAGTCACAACTAAAAAAACAACATCCAAACTTTTTGTGTTTCTAAATACTTAGATCATAAAGAGCTTTCCTTAGAAAAATGGTCAGAAAGGTTTAGGAAAAATTGTAAGAACAAAAGACTGGGCATATACTGTACAAATATCATCATGTTGTTTCACTAAAAGTGAAAGCAGTCTTCAAGCTGGCTCCCTGTTCGGGGAATGGAATGCTATAATGGCCATGGCTGCATGGAATCACGCTGGATATGCCGTACCTATATGAAAACTTAGTTAAGAACTAATTTCATCACTTCCTTTGCCTTCTGAGATCCAGAAAGATAACGACAGGATTTGGGAGACTGTGATTTATTTCTTCATTCTCTAAGGATGTAAGCACCATACTCACATACATTACTACTCACATTACAGACTACCAGGCAAAGGCAGAACTGGTAATTTTATTTTAAAAAACTTTTTTTTCTGGCAGCTTGACAGGGAGGAGAACTATCCTATATAGTTAAGCTTTACGATGCAAGTTTCAGAGCGCTTTTGTATTTAATGATACTTTTCTTTTTCTCCACATGAAATCTAAACCAAGACTATCTCATCTGAGAGGTCTCAGAGACTTAATATATCCTGTTTTAATAAAAATAATAATAAAATTATATAGATATGCAATGCCATATATACACATACATAATTTTATTACTATTTTCCTTAAAGCAGTTGTAGTTTTCTTTTGCAATCCGTAAGACTCTCTCCCTTACTCCTTTTTTCTCCTCTTCTCTGTAAAGCATCTGTCATTAGCCCAGCAGCCAGTCCAGCCCTAACCCCTGACATACTGCTATAACCTATGAAACCAGTTCCAGTTCCCTATGCTTAAAAAATTAATAGAAAGAAAAAACATACAAATGTATCCATATCCAATGCTAGTGAGGATTTTGGCTATCTCTGATTTTGCTTGAGAATGTGAGAAGTTGCAAGAGTAATTTTACATGAAGTCCGGTAAGTACTGCAACAGCAGGCTGATAAGTATGATCATTGGATTTTTCAGCTTAGCCTTACATAAATACCATCTGGAAACAGGCAAAATCACAAACAGATCCACACAACTCTATGCCACTACTCAAAACATTTTATACCAAAGAATAACGACTTAATATAGTGTTTAAGTTTTTAATTGAGAGCAACATAGAAGACAAGACAATAGCCCCTCAATTTAAAATCAATAAAGTACTGATGAATTCAGATCAAAGCTAAAACTGAATAATAAACTCAAGTTACATTATTGACTGAACCAAGGTGTAGAATTGGATGGGCTAATTCTACATGTTCAAAAATGTTACTAAAAATCCTCTGCTGATCAGAGGTAACAGTAATTTCGTTTACAGTTCAATTCTGTGCTCATGTCGTTTTCCCGCTGCAGTTTGAGCTGGTTACCACATCCAGTTATGCCAAGAGAGACATGGTATTAAATGCTAGCAAGTTGCAAATGGTATTAAGATGTGCTTACTCCTTCCTAATGTCTTTGTCCAGTTACCATCTGACTGGTACAACACACCTGAGAGTTTAGTTCCTTATTTTGAGCCTAATTCAATGCTTTCGTATGATGAAAATAAGATTATTTGTGGATATAAACTTCACTATGTAAGCCATTCAGGAGAACCTTTTCTAAGTTCAAAGTTAAACAATTCTACATAAAAACCCGTACATAGAAAGTAGATGACTTTGAGCTTATTTTGTTTTAATTTCCTACTATTTTTAATAGCATATCATCTGCAATTTAAATAGTGAAACAAAAACTACAATGATGAGTGATTTGATGGTAAGTGAATAGCAAATAATGATTTTGCAAATAATGAATTGCTTGACTTTGAGATGACCATATTGCTGAGAAAACAAAATCTACAAATATGTTATGGAAAACATTCTAAAAGAGGGAAAGCAAAATGGTTTCTACCCACTCCACTATGTGTTCTGAGTCTACCTTGTAATTAACAAAAATGTTTTTAGAACTTTTTAAAATATGAGGTGGTAGTTTGAATGCAAACCACATCTTAGCCTTAACCACAGTGTTGTCAAAATATTGCTGATTTAGCTGCATAATGTCCGTATCTCCAGGACAGCATGTAGAATGGAGGCCATGTTGTGCAAATCATGGACATACACATCTACTGAGCATGAACCTTTGTCTTCTTCAATGAGAAGCACTTCAGCAGAAGTAAGTTATATTGCAGGTTATTTGAATGGGCAAGTCTTTGTTACAGTGGTGCAAATGATCATGGAACTAAGGAGAATAATAAAAAAGTATATACACTGGTGGACAGAATTAAACTTTCAAGAACTCCTAATTTTTTAACGTTTAGTTATAAATTGTTGATGTTCACATACCCTACACCAAAAAATACATGAAGGAAGTTGCATCAACAATAGTACTGAATAGTATAGATAACAATAGTGCTTGAACTAAGTTGCCAGTACAGATGATCTTTCTAAGGACATACCCATACAATGTCATTCCCGAGTATGGGCTCTCTAGAACAGTGATCACACCTGAAGTGTTAGCCGTTTAAGGGATACAGACCCCAAAATATTTGCAAAAGGGTTTGGCACATGTGACATGCAAAGAATTATATACCACAATCTGTTAATACCGGTTGCGCACAAAATCAGTGTCTGAATCTGCCCTGAAAATAAGGAAATCACTCAAAGAGCATACATTCATCTTACTGAATGTGGGCTTTATAATCATGGATACAGCGTTTTCTGTCAGGCTGTGTCAGCAGTCAAGGATCACTCCAGAAGTAAAGAGACTGCTTGTGACAAGATTGTTTAAACTGACAGCACTTCAAATTAAACATCTGAAAACCATGAAAGTATAGCCACAATTAGCAAAATAGATGAGTAATGGTGTTGGGAACCAAACAAGACAACTGAGCTGGGAAAAAAAAAAACCAAACCCAAAAACCGAAAACAACCAAAAAAACCCCCACCTCAAACTCTTTTTTCTTTCTTTTTTTCTTCCCCCAAGCAGGCAAGACCATACCACACCAAACCACAACATATCTTGCTTAGACAAAATACTGCCTTGTAAGAGGGAAAGGGAAAAAGAGCTACACAGTACAACTGAATGGATGGATACTTGTTACATGGCCACCACAGATGGGTTTGAAGAGTCATTAAAGGTCAGCAGATCATTGCATACTCTTTCACGAAAAGAATACATCCTCAAATCCAAGGGTCTGACGTATGCTTATAGTAGAGGCTTTAAATAGCATTTGCACATAGCCTCCTGTAGGAAGCCACAGAAATGTAAATTAGGTATACCAAATATTTCACTTTAAAATCTACTAAAAATTTCTGTATTAGCATACAGATTTAGCGACTATCCTTTTTGATTACTGCCATGCAAATTTGTGTTTAATCACAATACAAGCCATGTCATAGATTTTTTTTTAAAATAACATTAATTCCTGCGTAACAGCATTTGTGTAAGGTGACATAAAACTGATGGTTTGGGTATGGTTGGCTTTTTCCTTCCCCCCCCCCCCTTTAAAGGTTAGTCAAGATTTTGGAAATTAATTATCAGAGTAGAATATCATCCCAGGCTTAACTGTAAGTTTAATTCCAGCTTTCTTATATTACTACACACACACACACCACACACTCTGTTAAATAAGATGTTAATTTGCTCCAGAGTTGTTTTTTGCAAACATTGACCACTGCACCTAAGCTTCACTTCATATATGCAGGATATGCACTATAATACATCCCCTATGGATGGATTTCAGTGACCTTGGGCTGAAAATGAACCTATGTCTGGAGAAAATGACAGTTAACGCAATCAGTAATTCCACAATTCACCAAAAAAGGATTTTTCCTCACTGAAGGCAAAGTACACAAAAGTATTCTGCCTTTAAAAAAATACAACAAAAGACAAAAGAGACAAATGCATACTAAAATTAGTTATTTAAATGTGTCTAAACTGAAAACAGTTAAGCACATGGATATGACATTCGGCAATGTCTTATCTTTAGTTTGTCAAGGTTTTTAAATCCCTCTTGAGCTGGAGTACCATTTTTAGCTTGGCTAGGTCAGAATGACACTGAACAATATGAGTGATGACACACTAGACAGCAATATGGACAGAGTTGTCATCAGCAAGCCAGCTGTGCTAACACCTGTATGTCCTGCACAACTGATCTTTAGGAACAAGGATCAAGAAAGTCAGATTACTAGTGGGGGAAACAAAAGTCATTCATAAAACACTGAAGTGAAGAGGGCTAATATGAGAGAGAGGCGGAGAAAAAGTAATTTTTTTATTGCATTTTTTTCTTATCACAGAAATAATAGCTTGTTTCCTACTATAAACTTTTTACATCAGTCATTTAGAATTTTAATTTTTGAATTCAGGTTTTTTTGTGATTTCATTGCATGTACATGCACCCACTGTTTCAACAGGCTTGTGATAGGGCTGGTTTAGAACAAGCAAGGACCACAGCAATGAACAGACCCTGATCACCCACCCACAAGCAGGCTCCATGCTGTTAATGTGTCTAAACACACAGAAGAACCAGCTCCGGTTCTCTGTAGCACCCGTCTCATGCACAGTCAGTTTAGTGACATTTCAGAGGAGACAACAGAGGGGTGGAAGGAAAGCAGCAGTGAGGCAATGAAATGCAATGGATGAAGAATTTCAAAGCACGACCACTGACGGGTCTACATGGAAGCTGTTCCACCAGCTGACGTATGAACATTTCAGTCAGCAAAAATTAAGCACATTACAGAAGTGGATGAAGAACAATTTTTCTGACCAAGTGCTAAAAGGAAAGGAGCACACTGGATAGGTGCTTTGATCTCTGAATTGTCTCAAAATGTCAGAACAAGTGGGTTGCTAACTATTATTGGGAGAAAGACTTTTGGGGGCTGTTTCTTTTTGTGCAGAAAACCTGACATTATCACAGCTCATCAGCCTCACAGGGCAGTAGGTAACAGGCTAAGCTTGTAAAGACATGGTATTTTATTAACCTGTTAAAATGGCCAAATCCTAAGCAGCCAGGGCTGGGACAGGCTTAAAATTCTGCCAGCTCGTAATACTTGTCAAGATCCTTAATATTTAAGAGTACCGGGGAAACTGAAACAATTTTTTCTCTCCGTACTGGCTTACTCACTGCGATGACTTCCCACGGTGGCGTTTTGCACGGGCAGTTTAAAGAAAAGGGATTTAGGGAGGCTGAAGAAGCAGCAGTTACAGCACTGTACCAGAGGCAGGTGCCCAGGTGCTGGCAGGGGGGGCTGCAGCGTGGCCTCTGTAAGGAGCAACCAGGGCTGCCCTGTACTGGACACAGCCAACTCCAGCTGGCTCCAACCAACCAACCAACCCTCCACAGGGCACAGCTGAGCCCAGCAGCCAAGATGGTTGCCCCTCTGTGAAAATACATTTAAGAAAGGACAAAAACCATCAAACAGGAAGAGGAGGAGGGGAAAAAAAGAGTAAGAAACAGCCCTGTAAACACCAAGATCAGAGAAGCAGCAGGCAGGGGTTAGTGTTTAAGGCACCAGATTAGGTATCTCCCTGCAGCCTACGGAAAGGACCGTGCTGGAGCACGTGTCCACAGTACAACCTATGTAGGAGCCCACTCTGAAGAAGGTGGATAGTTCATGAAGGAATCAAAGTCCATGGAGAGTCCACACTGGAGCAGGGAAACAGCAGGAGGAAGGAGCAGCACAGAGGAGCTATTATGGACTGACTGCAATCCCCTGCCCCTCATGTCCCCTGTGCCTTGGGGCATGGGCAGAGGAGTCAGGAGTGAAGCTGAGCCAGATGCCAATTTTTTTTTTCTCTGTCTTTCTCACTATCCAAGTCTCTTTTAATAAGCAGATTAAGTAATTTTTCCCAAGTCAACTCTGTTTTACCTGTGACAGTAACTAGTATGCTATCTCCTTGTCTATATCCCCCCACACAAGCTTTTTCATCCTGTTTTGTCCCTCTGTCCTGACAAATGCGAGTGAGAGAGCAGTTGGATGGGTGCCTGGATGCTGGCCAAAGCTAAGTCCGCACAAGTGCTCAGACTGAGAAGCAACACAAAGCAAAGACTGAAGAATTTAGCAGAGATGGTGTAAAACAATTACTTCCACTGATAGGATTACCATAACTAGTAAGTCATTAACTACACATATTGAAGAATCTAGTTGTATAAAATGATCTCATTGATGCAAACATGAAATTAAGAAGTACAGAAAAAATTAGTAACAAAATACAGTTTATCAACAAGTATAACAAAGGTATATTTGTAAGAAAACTTCTCAACATGTTTTTGCGAGGAAAGGGTTTCAAGAAATAATTTATTTTCATACATAAAAAAGGACTGCAGTTGGGTTTTAAAATAAGACATTTACTTATGTATTTTTTCTTTTGATAAGACTTTTTAAGAAAATTCTTTATGTTTGAACTTCAAGCAGAGGGGATTTCTAAGAACTCTTCCAGTGAAAATTAATTTATTTCTTTTACCATTTTGCATCTGACATTAGACTTTTTTTTTTTCATAAAGGAATTGGTCAAGTCACAGCAACAAGTTCTCTAAGCAGCCAATGTTTAAAACTGTTCTATTTTGCTAAGTTTTTCAGTTTAATGCTATCTAAGAGATTCTAGGGAAGGAAAAAAAAATTACATGTTTCCCAAACCTAGATTTAAAAAAAATTGTGCAATTACCTTTTGGTCATCTTTAATATTATGGGAATAAAACTAAACCAAACCAAAATCTTCTTGAGGTCCTTTGTTAGTCCTTCAGTATGTTTTTTTTTTAATTTGTTTAACATTCACTTTGCACTTAAATATTTGTCTTAAATATTTAGATCGTATAAAACCAAGAAAGATCTTTTACTTTAATGGTATCAGCAACTCTTGTCAAACAATCCAGCTCTAGGAATCAGATGAAGATAGCTAACGTGACAAGACCCAGGATAAGACAAAAAATAACCTTCTAAAGAATATCTTGCAGGTTGTGAAGGATGTGAAATTAGCTGCTAAAACCATCTTCTTTCTCAGTATAGCACATGCTCAAGTTCTACAACATTTATGCTTCATACATATTCATAATGATTTTTAAAGGTGCCTCTGAAATGGTTTTAGAAAAAACATTCTGGGCACAAGCATGTCCAAGCACTTGTTGACATATGATACTAGATTTTCCATCCAGTCTTGGGACGGGGCAAAAAGTGTTGTAATTGATCCCTTGTCTAGAACTGTAGTAGAAGCATGCACAGAGAGATTGCCTCCCTCAGCTCTGCTTCTTGCTTTGCTGATTGTTACACCCAAGTATATCCAAAGGCAGATGACCTAGTACCTATATTTCTGCCTTGTGGAATTCTTGTAGTGATAGAGTACAAAAAAGAATGAGGTTGCTTTAGCAGGCATCAGTGTATACTGTATTATCCTGGGTCTAAGATTACTAAGGATTTCTGTAAAATCCCTCTAAGCTCTATAGGTAAAAATTTAGCAATATGCATTGATAACACAGATCCTGCAAGTGATACAGTGGAATTTTGTGGATATTTGCTCATGAATACATCATTGTAGAAATACCACAATGTTCAATGTTTCAAACTCCCATAAATGTATCTGCAGCTAACAGTAATACTTTTTCAATTCTAGATGATTCTAAACTTTATTTTCTTTTGATACATTTTTTTAAAAAAAATATCAGTTTTCAGAATTCCTATGGGGGAAAAGACAGGCTTGGGGTTCCTTCAATAGTATTTCATCTCCTTCATCATGTTCTGATTTTTCATTATGTAAGAAAACCTTTAGGAACAACAGTGTAAACTTGATAGTTTACATATAGGCCATGTTCATTAATGTTATTTATCTACCATTATGATGTAGGGATTACAATGCAGGTATTTCCCAAACAAAGATCAATAATTTCCCTTCATTCTTCTAGGAGAAATGATATGTCAAATTATGAATGATTTATAATAAATTCTTTTTAGTTCCTG